>NW_026125355.1:0-166268 GCF_943737965.1 Phodopus roborovskii | reverse complement strand
TTGGTCAGCCTCATCCCTCCAGCTCTGCCACCCAAAGTACACCCAGTCTCTCCCTTTAGACTGACTCTACTCAGTGCATGCAGCTTTTCCCAACTGGACACCTTATCGCCCCTAGCATCTCCACTCTTCTAGGACCTCGATTTCAACCCATACTTTACCTCCCCATTTGTCATGCAGTGGCCATCTTGCAGGAAATCCAACTCTGGTGCACATTGCCAAAACTTAGTGAACTTCTAAAACCTTGACACAAGTACCCACCAACTTAAAATGTATTCTACCTGGATGATGCTGCCAAGTTCTGCTATCTACTCTGGTGTAGCTTGCCGCTTTTGGACCACAGTTGCTGAAGCCTCTGTATGTCTTCTAAGACTGACCCTGGAGAAACAGTTCCGTAGGAAATAGTTTTGAGCAAGGGAACCCCTTCAGTGGCATTCTTGGGTCATGTTCTCTCTTTTTAAATAAATCTGGTTTTCCACAGAAAGGAGCTGAACGGCACCTTTTCTGATATATCAATGCATGCTGCTTGTTGATGGTGCTGATCTCTGCTCATCATTCCTCTGCAGCTGTAAACCACATCTGTCCTCTCTCACTATAGACTCACAGCAGTGAGCAGTGAGAACAGCAGCCATGATACCACCTGAATACTCTCCCTGCCTGGAAATGTCTTCCTCCAATTTGTTAGTCCTTTATGTCCATACTCAGCCAAGTTCTCAGGATGGCAAGAGTTGAATGGGCAGGTTCTTCATCAAAGTATAACTAGATTGGCCTCTAACACAGTTCCCTTTAGGAGTCTTGTTCCCTTCTGAAACTTCATGAGCTGGGCTGCTTCATTTTCCACATTTCCTTCAGGGTTATGGTCGCCCAAACTGCCATCAGAATGGCCCATTAATCTCAGAGCATGCTAGAGTTTTCTAGGTCAAAACTCAAAACTCTTACACATTCTTCCTATAAATCCAATTCTAAAAATCAATCATTAGATTTATCACAATCTCTTTTTTGATGCCATTTTTTCTGTATCATTTCCTATGACAAAATCAACTTTAAGAAGAAAGGGCTTATTGCCAGGTTCATTTTCCAAAGGTTTAGGCCATAATCCATCAAAGCAGGCAGTCATGATGGCAGGGGTGTGAACCACTGGTCACAGCATATGCACAGCCATGAAGCAGGGACAGATGAATGTCGATGTCTATCTCACTTTGTCCTTTTAATTTCCCCTGTAATGGTGTCACCCACATTTAGGGTAGATCCTTTCTCTAGGGCTAATCTACAAAACACCCAAGGGTATGCACAGTCTTGTCTTCTAGGTGAGCGCAGATCCTGACAAGGTGACAATGTCAACCCTTGTGGACAGTTATTCTTCTCTGGCCTTGGGGTTTGACCTACATTCTGTGCTCAACATATTTGGGCTCCCTCCCTGCAAGCACTGTAAGGACATCGCCTCACTGCCTTTCCACTACAATGGGGGTTTCTGGGACCAACAATGTCCTACTGCGGTTACCAGCAGTAATATCACTAAGTAGTAGCGCCCTTGGACAATGGCCTGAAACCCTTTATGGAGCAAAGGTCTCAATACAAAACATATTATATATCTCCTGCTTGTTCCAAGATCAGAGAAGGGGCAGGGTCTCACAAGGATGGAGTCTGCTAAAACAGAGCAGGGCTGTGAGCTCCAGCTGTTGGCACTGTGACCACCAATTTTGTCACCAGCTCCAAGCACCTGGGCTGTGACACTATAGAGGCTGGTAGACTCAGGCCATGTGGCTCATGATGAACTTCAATATCTTAAGAAGATATTGAGGTGTGCCACTGTCCCTGCTCTCCAGAGATCATCAAGTGGTATGATCCAGTGTCCTCTCTAGGACTGCTGAAGTCTCATATCAGAAATTTACCAGGGTTCATTTATCCTGAGCTGAGTGGCAGCCGAAGCCAGAGCTGACTCTTCACGCTCAGTATCTCTTCATAGCAAATCTCACCACAGATAAACAGTGGGGATGAAGAGCTGTGCTCAGGGAGACAAGAGATCTTGTAGGCCTTGCAGCCTCCATTGTTCAGGGCTGGCTGGAGAAAGACTAGGTGCATCTTAGCTTTGGAATTACTATCCTGTTTTAGGTATCTCTCTAAGTGCCTAGGGAGCTTTACAATAACATTCTATAGAGTAACAGGCTAGAGCTCATATGATTTGTCACTTTGAGAGTAAACCAGGCCATTTTCCCCCTCAGGACAACCCACTTGACTGTCCTGAGGAGAAAGATAGCTGGTTTAGTAGAGAGGCATAGAGTCCAGGGCTCTCTACTGCTTTCCAGCCATGCCTAGGGTAGCATCCCTAGGCCAGCATAGTTTCAAATTTAGTCTGAGAGGTGTGTGCGTGTGTGTGTGTGTGTGTGTGTGTGGGGAGCATCCTCCATACCCAAGGGTTGACTAGCCTGAACATTGCTCAGGGCCAGGCCCTTGGAGCCAGAAGATAAACATATTAACCGAACTTTCCATCTGTCCTTTCAGAGAGTCCTTTACTGCCTAGCTGTGGTTGGAAAAATTAAGTCCCTTGTAATTTAGAGTCAACATTTCTCGCGGAATCATGTTAGACAGGTTGGCGGCACTCACAGCCTCTCAGCAGTGTCACCTACAATCCCAACAAGTTCACAGTGGCACGTTGTCCACTCCACAGCCCATAACTAAGTGGTTCTCCTAGCTAGGCACAGGCACTGCAGGTCATAGGGTGGACCTTACTTACCAGGCCATGGCCACAGATGGATTGCCACCAGTGGAACAGCAAGGACAGGTGAAATGTCCTGGTGCAAACCAACCTCTGGCTCCAGGTCCAAGATTATGGTGTCTACAAAGTGGGTGTCTCAAAGGTCCCTCTCCTAAGCTTGTAGACAGCATCTTCTTGATGAATGTCCACACAGTCATACTTCTGTGTCTGTGCTCTGATCTCGTCTTCTTGAAAATATATCAGTCATGCAGGTAGGCCTCACCAATAGGACTCCATTCTAGCTTAATCAGCACACTAAGGCCCTATGCTATTTGCTGGGGGTTGGGGCTTCAGAATTTTATAGGGACACAATTCAGCCCATCGCATCCTGTCTATTCCTGTTCCATAGGTTGATTCACTTTGACTTTACCTTTGAGAAACTGGTTTCTTTAACTCCATTTAACGAGGACGAAATTGAGGCTAAAGAGGGACAGAGGGTTGTCTCTCCATCCTAAAGGCAACAAAGCTACCATGGCCCAGAAACCAGGATGGAATTTGTGGTTTCCTTATCTTGTACCACAGATTGACTGCATCTACTCGAAGTCCAAGGCTAATTCTGGACAAGTGCTGCATAGCCTCCTGGGGCATTCCAAAGGTTATAATTCAGGTAGCAGAGATTTAGTCCCAACTGAAGGAAGAAATGATCAAAAAATGGAATTCCATCTTGGCACAAAGTTCTCTGTCCTATTGAGGGTCAAGTGGAGGTCCTGGTTTAGTGAGGGTTGTCTTTAGTGAGGGGGTTTTTCAGTGCCCAGCCTACCTAGTTGGACAGCTTGATGCTTTTCCATAGAGGCAGAGACTTCCAACCTAGTGGGCAAATTGTGGAGGGATCCAAAGTATTTGGATACTGAGTAATGCTACACTATTTGTCTTTTTTTTTTTTAAAGAGAGCTAAAATTATAGTATATTAATCCAGACTTGGAGAGATTAATCCCTAGCCCTCAGGCTACATAGTGCTATTTTAGAGTGAGCTTGAATAGTCCAGTTGGAGGTGAAGGAACTAAGGCACATACCACAATCTGACTTATCCAAAGTTACATACTGATAGGTAACAAAGCCGGAATTAGAGTCCATGTCTGGAATACCCAAGGTGGTCCCATGGGCTTATGTTCCCCTCATTATGCACACTAGATGGACAAAGAAAGCACAGACCAGGTATGACACTCAGCATGTTGGCTAGTTACAGCCATAAACCCTGCTGGTCCTGGAGCTGTGTTTGACTGTCCCAACTCCATGTGGCAGAGGCTTTCCCAACTGTGAGTGTGAGGGAAGTGGCAAACTTGAATAGACAGAGCATGGAGAAGAATCACATATTCAGGCCAGTTGAGCTCTGCCTTAGCTTCTCTCAAGACAAGTCAGGCGGACCACTGCCACGCAGATGCACAACATGATGCTCAGGGACACAGGGCCTGGTGGCTCCAAACCCTAGCTTCCCCCAGCAGCCTTGCTTTTTATCCTTAGAGGCTGGACCGTGTGAAGTGCCTTGCTTCAGATCAACATTAAATGCAATGACTATAGTCTAAGTTCCCTGGCTCTGTCGGTATCCCAACCTCTAGGACTTGGAGCTGGGTTTCAGTTCCCAGGCAAGCTTTAGGCTCACATCAGAACCAGAATTCTGACCACTGGTCTCTGGTCTCTGGGAAGAAGTGGTTCTGTTAGGGTAGTGTTGGAATCCTCTGGGAGAGGGCCCAGCTGGATGGGGGGAGGCATGGGTGGACCTTACTTACCAGGCCATGGCCACAGATGAATTGCCACCAGTGGAACAGCAAGGACAGAGGGAAATGTCCTGGTGCAAACCAGCCTCTGGCTGTAAAGTGTGGGGTGAGTGCCTCCCTGATATACTTCATATCAGCTGCCAAGGCTCCCCACGCAACTGCAAGTTACTTCCCAGCCCCATGCACTCTACTACCCCCTAAAGGTTGAGGAAAAGAATGTGGCTGTCTCTGAAACCAGTTTGCTTTTTTAATACTCTATTTCTTTTTACCTCTATTTTTCATTTTTTGAGACAGGGTTTCTCTGTGTAACTTTTGCCTGTCCTGGAATTCCTCTGTACACCAGTTTTGCTTTGGGAAATCACAGAGATATGCTTGCCTCTGCCTCCTGAGTGCTGGGATAAAAGGCATGTGCTACCACACTCAGCTACTCTCTTTCTTTCTAATTTATTTTAAACTACTTTATCCTGTTTCTTTTTCTCTCCCCCCCCCCCCCCCCCCAAGCCTACATATATTTCTAAACACACCATAAGAACCTTTTAGGTTTTATTTTATCTGAATCTGTCTTTACTGCATATCTCTACCTTTCTTCTATCCACAAGTCTTATGTCTGCTAAACAGCATTGCTAAAATTAAAGTGGCGGCTGTTTTGGCCAGTGTCTGTCCAATATGACAGGGATGGGGGGGTACATTTACTGCCAGCAGTGAGAGCTGTGCTCATTGCCTTGGTCTATGCTGCCATCAAGCAGCATGCTGCTGGCTTGGAGATGTGGTCACTGCTACTTCCAGCTGTTGTACACAACATTCAGTTGTTCACAAGGCCTCTTAAAAGAGCCCTGCAGTTTTTTCTGCTTATGCTGAGTCAGGAAACCTCCCTTAAAGGAGCCTTTCGAGTCTCTGCTTGTCACTAGCAAAACAGAGCCCAACTAAGAAAAATGCTGCTACCCGAGAAGCCTTGCTTGTCTCTGTTCTTTTGTTTTTAAGATCCCTTTTTAAGCTTTTGTCAAGTTTAAGTGGAAATTCTAAGTACCCACGTAGTAGACAACATTTTGTTACAAGTAGTTTCCCTCTAGCCTGGTCCAAAGCCAAGTCAGTCCCAAATAACACACAGAGACACTATATTAATTATGAAACTGTTGGCCTGTTACTAGCGTTTCTTATTGGCTAGCTCTGTCTTAAATATTAACCCATTTCTATCAATAGAAGTGTTTCCATGTGGTCTTATCTTACTGGAAAAGGGTCTGGACCTCTTCTCTACTACATCTCCCAGAATCCTCTTTGTCTTTTGTTCCTCCTATCTTTTGGCCAACAGGGCTTTATTCATTAACTAATAAGAAAACATATATACAGAATGACATCTCCCATCTGAATGTGACTCACAGAAGTTTCCCTGCCATCCAACAGAGCTGGCCAGTTGCTATCCTCTGCCCATCACAGACAGGCTGGCTCCCTGCAGGAATGACACCTTGTGGCCAGTGGAATCAGAGTGGTGACAATGTAAGTATCTTCCAGCTTAGGACATTAAAATGTGGGCAAGAGACCCCACATTTCCCACCTTCCACAGTCTATAGGAAGAACCCACAACATTCCAGGCCCAGAAGGATGTATTCTACATAAGTATCAAAGGCTGTGTTTTGTCTCCCTGTTATGAACATGCAACCTGAGCAGGAAATAGAGCACACAAGGTTTAAAGCTGCTGAGACTGGCAACCAGATGTTACTGTAGCAAAATGTATAACTTATACTGACTATCAGGGCCTGCCAGATACTCTCTGTTGTTAAGGCACCAAGTTCCCAAGCAAATTGGCTTAGGACATTCAGCAGTGACACTTACTAGAGAACTTTCTGGGATGTGTGCATATGTCTGTTTAGGGGTGGAGAAGCAGCTAGGCTTTCTAGCCACTTATGGCATCTAAAACTATAGAACAACAAAGACATTGAGTTTATTTTCTTGCCAGTCCTGTATATCTATGGAGGTCATATCCACAGATCAACCAACCTCATATTGAAAGTATTCTTTAAAAAAATATGTCAACATTGAATATGTATATACTTTTGGAAGTTAGCATTTTCTAAATAACACAGTATATAAATGACTTACATAGAATTTTTATAGGTATTAGGTACTAGGTATTAGAAGTCATCTAGAAATGATTAAAAAGTCCATAGGAGAATATATGCAAATATTTTTACATACTATATTACATATATAAGAGACTTGAGTATCTGTGAATTTGGGTATTTTGGGGAGGTCTGAGAAGCAGATTCTCAAAGATACTAAAGGGTGACTTCAGAATTCCATGCCATGTACGATACTGTTGCCCACTTTTTCATTCATTTTAAACATTTCCCCATGTTGTTATAGGATGTGTGAGCAACACTTTTAGTGGCTGAATAAATACCTGTAATGGATTATGAGAGAATGTTCTTAATCCTCAATCCTGTGGTGGGACCCTGAGATTGTTTGCAATTTTGCCCTTAGGTAAGAGCCACTGCAATAAACATCTTTGTGCACAAAGCTTGTTTTCTGTTTGATATTATTTATTTTGGCTAGATTCCCAGAAATGGAATACTTGGGAAGAAATGCCATGAAACCTTGCCTTTTTCAAGCACAGATTTTTATAGTGAAGCATTTATCCTCACTGATGTCAGGGAAGGAACATTCCTTTTCCCATATGAGGAAAGATGAACCAGGCCTCAGGTACCTCCCTGGCTCGGGTCATCCTTTCCCAGGACCACAGTGATGGAGACCCAGCCCCAAAGAACAGAGCCCACCTGGGGAGGCTGACCACAGGACAGACTTTAACAACTGCAGCTCAGTGCTGTCTGGCTCCAGACCAACTCACAACATTCCTGAGGGCTCACCACTGAACCCCCAACACCTCCATTGAGGCCGAGAGTGCCCACAGAATCTCTTGGTGGTCCAGGAGAGCCCTTGCATCTACTGTGTGGATTCTAAAGCTGTTTGCTTCTAGGTCTTGACTGATGACTCCCTCTGCACCTTTGCAATGTCATTGTGTCCCCTTTTCAAAGCCCGTCTCATCTATTGCTTCTCTGCCTAGGTGGTAGAGCTTATGTATGTACCAATACATGTACACTGACACACACAGCTGGAGTGCTGGAGGGATATCTCCATCCATGTTTGTGAGTCCATGCATCAACAAACCTCAAGGAGGATCTCTTTTCCCCAACATCTTTTTCAGCTCCCTTCCCAAGACTAGTGTGGAGGCTTGAGTAAGATGTGAGTGATACTCACAATTCATGCCTTCCCTCCTTGCCCCAAGCTCCAACTGTGCCTCAGGCAAACCCTTCTCCCCTAAGAAGGAAACAACAACTATTTTTTTTTTTAATCAAAATTTAGACAAACCTTCCTGAGTGCTGTTTTCTCGACCTTGCCCTTGACATTCCCAGGCTACTTATAACAAAGGGCTTACCAAATCAATGTATTGAGATGTCTCCCATATTATATGGATTTAGCATTGAAATATACTTGACATAGTAATAGGATTGAGAGGTGTTGGACTTTTAAGAACTTGTCCTTGAGAAAAAAAGAATAGGTGATTTGCCTCAAGATCGGGCTATAAAAAGCATGATTTGTCCCTCCAGTCTTTGTGGAACATCTACTGCATCGTGGTTCACAAAAAACAACATGAAGCCCTCACCAGAAGTTAGTTAGATGCTGCTTCCAATCTTGCATTCCCAACATGTGAGCTAAGAAGACCCTGTTTCTTTATAAATTGTCTGGTCTCAGGTATTCTCTTACAATAACAGAAAACAGACTAAAACAACCTCCAGTAAAACTTGTTTACTGCATCCTTATTTAACCAACACTTTCTTAATGATTTCTGCCCACTTCCTCACCCTGACATCAGACTACAAATCTCCACTTGCCTTCTCATCACATCAATTTCAAGTCAACTATACTCTCCCTCTTCTATTACTATAATTTTGAAATTTTAAATAAAATTTTTTGTTCTTTTAAATAAATACGAGATTATTAAAGTATTAAGTAATTCTCCCTGGTGAGGAGTATTCCTTCTATCCAATTTGAGCTTGGAGCTCAGTCCCTCTCATAAAGGACACCATCAACCATTACAAAATCATCATTGACCATCTCTCCATGCTCTTTGCCTGGCAGTGGTCTAAGCTCTACCATGCTATGGTCACACATACACATGTGGGTGTTCTAGAGGCAGCACTGGGGACATCATGATGGCCCAAGCTCTCACCCTTTGAAGTCTGTGCTGTGTGTTCCTTACTGTAGAGAGCTGGGTGCTCCAAGGAAGGAATGTTTTGTGTGTTCCCTGAGAAATACACTCACCTAGCTGACTTCCAAGCTCTCCTTCACCCAATAGAACCCCTTTGTAGCCAGTCCATCCCTTCACTCAACACAGCATTAAGCTTATTCTAGATCACTGCTCGAGATGTGAGAGTTTTATAGCTGCATGCTGGCTTTGATTTCAATTAATTTATTTGGCAAACGTTTTCAGAAGCCTCATCCCCTTAACAGTTTCCAGTCTAAGAGAGGTTTGCTCAAAGTAGGCCTCCTGCTGCCAGGACAACACCTAGCCTTACTGTTGAACTGTCAACAAAATGGCCTCAGAGTGGAAAGTGAAGCAACCAGACAACTGTTTGTTCATGTCGGTGTGCTACCCACCATCCTGAGTGAAGAGCATTTTGTGATGACACCTTTTTATTCTTCCTGTGTGGATTGCCACAGAAAATGCTTGGAATCGCTAGATTTTGGTCATAATAGAACTCATTCCAGTAGTATCCTAGCAAGAGGTACCTACTGGCAGTTGATGATGCCACCCACTGTGATGCTTAATCTTGCTTGTCAACTTCACTGGCTCTGGAATGAATGAGGACGCAAGCTACTGGGCACATCTTTGGGAGGTTTTCTGCATTAGATTAAGGAAAGTGGGAAGACATACCTTAAACATGGACCGCAGCTTGCAGAGGTAACCAAGACACAAGGGGTTTGAAAGGAAAAGCTTTCAAGTCTCAATGGTGAGTCCATCTGCCCTGACATCTTGTCCCTGATATCACCATCCTCTGCTAACATGGGTACACAGCTTCCCTGATCTTCCAGTGTGAGGTGAAGACTAGTGGCCTTCCAGGAAGCTTCTAGACTTTCATTGAGTAACAGGTTGGAAGTGCTAGACATCCATCCTTGTGGACTGAGCAGGTACTGGGTTCTCGGCCTCTCTGTTGTAAAAGACAGCCGCCATTATTGTCAGACTACATCATGTAACCCAACTGAATAAATGGGTTTGTAACACCCAGTCATTTTATCTGTTCTGCTTCTTTACCTAACACTAGTGTACTTATTTTCCAAGGTTTCCCAGCAGGAACCCCTCCATGGGGGTTAGTTCTTCTCTCCTGTAAAGCACTTCCCTTGCTCCTTTCCTGCTCTGTGGCTTCAGCTTCCTCTACAGCCTGTATTCTCCATCCTTTCACAGTCCAGAGTGTCTGTCAAGGACCTCTTCAAAGTCAGTCTCTGGTCAGAGGTGTCTGGGTGATGTCTTACTCAGGGTTTCTAGTGCTGTAATAAAACCCAAGGACCAAAAGCAAGCTGGAGAGGAAAGGGCTTATTTTCTCTTACAGTTTCACATCACAGCCCATCAGGGAGGAAAGACGGGGCAGGAAAGGAGCTGAAGCAGAGGCCATGGAAGAGTGCTGCTGCTGAATGGTTTGCTTCTCATGATTTGCTCAGCCCATTTTCTTTTATATTATTGGAAACAACTTTTTACATTTAAATATATGTAATCATATTCCTCCCTTCCCCCCAAGTTCACCCATGGGTCCAGATCTTCTCTGCCTCCCTACCCATCCATCTTTAAGTTCTTTCTCAAAAAGCAAATAAAAAGTTCACCCATGGGTCCAGATCTTCTCTGCCTCCCTACCCATCCATCTTTAAGTTCTTTCTCAAAAAGCAAATAAAGAGAATGAAATAAAGTGCCCTGAACCTAGAAAACAAAATACTACATCACCCCAAGAGAAAACATGAAAACCCACCAGATTTTAAACACACACACACACACACACACACACACACACACACACACACACACACACATCCCAAACAAACAACCCTCCAAGTCTGTGGAGTACATCATTTGTTGATCAATTAAAACTGATTAACATTCCTGGAGTATCTCTCCTCTCCCAGCAGAGGACATGATTTGCTTCTCATGGCCTGCTTAGCCTGTTCTCTCATAGCATTCAGTACCACCAGCCCAGAGGTGGCACCACCCACAGGGGACAGGCCCTCCCACATCAATCATCATCCAAAAAGTGCACAGCAGGCTTGTGGAAAGGTCCATCTGCTGGGTGCATTGCTCCCTCTCCCCAGATGACTCTAGACTGTATTAACTTGACATGAAACTAGCCAGAACCAAGGGTGGGTCAAGCCACATCTCTGAAGACTTTTTCTAGGAACATCCTTGTATTCAAGCCGCCTGTAGCAGGCAAGACAGCTGAGTCACCTCCAGTAGATGGCCATGGTTGCTGCTGCTCATGACAGTAATGTCCTCCCCTCCACCTGACAGCACTGCAACTTACTGAGGGCACAGGAGGGAGGAATTAAGGGTCCTGATGTGAAGTTATAGGTTAAGCCATGCATCTCTGTAGTCTAGGAGCAAGAAAGAGAGGTACACGGTCCACTGGTAGCATGAAGACCAGATAACCCTGGGGTATGGGAGTTACAGACTCTGCTCCAATCATCTGGAATATGTATTTACATGTGTATACAGATTAGGAAATGGGGGAGAGGGAGAGAGAGGTGAAGTATAGTGGAAAGAAAAAGGTGAACAAAAGTGTGGATGGCTTCTTTCGCCATTTCTACCCTTGGCTTTGGAATAACTGGTGGGACGTCACTCTGGTTCCTATTCCAGGCAACTTCTCAACTCTAACAACTTCCCTCCCTTAGGTCTCCACTCTTGTAGTGGTCTGTTCCCTCCCTGCTTTCAGAGTCCCAGAGTCATAACTTCATTGCTTTCAGGTACCATCCTGCCATGGCCACTCTTGGTGTGCATGGTGGAGTGTCAGAGGCAGACACTGGTGTACCCATTGCACAGATCATTCAAGAATCATCTATCAAGGGTTAAACCCTGCTTACAAATGGATCCCAGTTTACCATAGTTCAACTTAACATATTTTTAACTTTATAATGGCATGAAAGCAAATCTACACAACCTTTCTGTTCTTTACTTTTTCTGCACATCATTCTGTTACTCCATTCTTTATATAAAGTAGGTATTGTTAAATGATTCTGTCCATCTGTAGGCCAAAGGAAATGGATGGCATATTAAGGTAGGCTAGGTAACTATGGTATTTGTAGTATTAACCCATTTTCAAGTAAAGTGTTTTCAACATAGCAGGATGTGGGCATTAGAAATTGAGGAATGTCCACATTTACTCATGGAACTAGGCTCACATTATACAGCCTACAAAGGGCCAAAGGATGAGTCAAAGATCCAAGGTCATGAAGTGACATGAGTCTAATATGGGCCCATCTAACCACATAGTATTCTCTCATTAACCATGAAGTTAACTTTGACAAAATGTTCAGGTATGGGGAATAATGGGTCTGGATATGCTGTCTTTCATTATACTATTGGTGGGTGTATAGGTAAAATGGTTTCCATTTGCTCAAAAAATAAGCAGAGACAAATCAGTAGCAAGGTACACTAAGTGGAAAAAAAAGACTAAAATACTCATCACAACAAAATACTCATCACACACCACAAACATTCTGGAAAGAATATTGACTACAACCAGGGCTGATGAAGATGCAGAACAGTGAAATGCTCTTTTGTGGTAGCAATCTAATACCTAATTATAAAATTACAGCCATAACTGCTATGGGAACTAGTAGTCATGTCTCTATGTATTTACTTAAAAAAAAAAAAAAACAAAATAAAGCCCTATACAAAAACATTCTTATAAATATTTGTTTACTATTAATGGTTAGAAATTTGATATCAATTACAAAAAACTGGAGTCCACCCAATTGCCTATCCATAAGTAAATAGATAAGTATATAATATATAAGTATATACAAGTTGTCACCATGGGCCTGGGCCCTCTACAACAATCTGGCCTTGGTTTCCAGCTGTAATTTGTAAGGATGCTTTGGAACCATAATGTTTGAGAAATGACGCCTCATCTTAGAAGTGAGCCCCCAGGAAAGTCAACCCTTACCACTGTACTGGCCAAGCCTCTCAGGAATGTCACACCACCTGTCATGGAGGTACTTAACAACGCCTGGAAGGAGGGCAGTATGGAGTAATCCACCACCTTGGACTTTCTCAGCTTGTGCAATGCAATAGCCCAATGGAGTTAGAGCTCAGTGGGCACCGTAGCTCTCTTCTGGGGGTTCCTTGCTTCAGTTTGTAGTAGTTAGAATTGGAGAATCCAAAGAGGACTGAGAGGGGTCTGTGTCATGAGTCAGCTTACCACTAAGTAGGGAAAAATCATACCTGGCAAACATGTCTGCCCTTGAAGAGGGAGCTAGCCGTTCCTGAGGGCCCAGGGTGCTGCACTGTGGCCAAGGTTAGAAGGCAATCGCCCTGCATGTTTCTCACACCCTTGCTTCATCTGGTGGCTGGTCACCACACATGTGTCTTGAGCAGGGCGGCACCATCTCCACCTCCCCCCCTGCTTTACTGTGCTGCGCCCTTGGTGCCTGCTCTGCTGACATATCTCATCTGTAGGTACTATGCCTTTCCCTCTTGCTATTCTGCAAGATGTTCTCTGCCATGCAGAGCATCTGGATGATTCCTGAATTGATTTGGAGCTGGTACCTAACTGGTCCTGGCTACTTGGCCTTGGGAAGACGTCTTCCTTTGCATGGTTGATGGTTCCTTTGGTCTCAGTGGTATATCCTATACTTTGGCTAGATTGCATCATCCACAAGATATTATTTGCTGCAGAGCTCCCCCCACCCCACCCCCAGCAAAGTCAATATACCACAGAGATATCACTTGGGACAGACCAAGCCTGTAGCCTATGGAGAAGTTCCAAGAGTCTATGGTTTCCTCTACTCTCTTACTATACATGACTGGAATCAATGGGTCTATGGAGAGATGAGTGAGGGGGTCTGTGTAGGCAGATTCCAGGAGGTGGTATGTCCTTGGCTCTGGGAATCTGGAATAGATGGATGAGGATCAGAAAATAGCCTGAGCCAGCTGTCCCTGGCCTGGATGGTACATGCATGATGGGGAAAGCCTAGAAGGCATGATACCATGCCATTAGGGTGACTTTACTGAAGCTGCAGAATGGGCTTCATTCCCAACTTGAGGAATGGGGTAGGACTATCAGCAGGCAAGTCTAACTACTCAGGTATCTGGAGATTGCTTGTTTCCACAGGGGAAACCAGGTGAGATGTGATGGTGAGACATGGTGGCCGGTGGCAGACTTTCTGCGTCAAGTATGTCTGAGAACAAACCCAAGCCGGGTCTCCTCAAATGTTATATGTGTCCACACAGCTTCATGCAGATGTTAGACCAATCTCCATGTTCTTATTGCTAAGATGATGCAGAAAGACCAGCTTTGCTTGGTCACCTACTGTGGTTTAAGATGCCTTAAGAGCATTTGACTTCACAATAGTATGAGAGTATACCCATTGCAGCCATTCTACTTTTCATGTTCGGTACAGTGAGTCACACAAGACAGTCTGTGTGTGTTGTGTTGGAAGATTTTGCCCACTGTAGGCTAGTGCAAATGTTCTGAGAATTTGCTAGACTAGCTAGAATGTTCAGGAGCCTGGGTGAATGAAATGTATTTTCAGCTTGTGATACATTTAAATTTTGATGGCTCTAAAAGCCTTGCAACCTGAGGAGAATGTGTGAATTCAAGCCATCAAAACTGATTGCAATCTGAGGAGAATGTGTGAGTTCATCGAGCAGACTCGAGTATCTGACCTTAACTTCATGGCACTTGTAGTCTGGGGAGCTACTTTTGATTACCCAGTACTGAAGCCCAATTTTGCTTTATTTATTTAATTTAGTCTTTATAACCTATCCACTGCTGTTGCCTGTGTAAATAAAGTTGAAAGGGAACTTTATGCTGCAAGTATAAATAGGAAACCATTAATACTTCCCATAAGTAGAAAGAAACTGTATTCAAAAATACAATGAAAATAAAGTACATTTATTCAATTCTAGTAAGACACTGCTCTGCCAAGTTTTGGGGGCTGACTTTTCAAAGAAAACTTATCCTGTGTTGAAGCAATGTTACAGATATGCCTTTATTGTTCTAACAAGAACTGCAAAGAAAACCAGCCTGCAAAGGTCAGTGTTATTGTATTTATTCATTCTTATTCACACTCTTTGTTAGAGTGGGTGAGTCATGGGACTGCACATGAAATGCTATGGCTTACTCTTTTGGATTAGTTACAATCTGGCGAAGAAGACAGACAAAGAACAAGTGAATTATTTTTTTTTAAATCCTGAGTTTGGATTGTGAGATTCAGATAAAACAAAGAAAGGAAACAAAAAGGAGTATATTTTAGGAAGAGTTGAGTAGATTGGGTAGATTGGAGAGGGAGGGAGGGGCCAGTTGCTTTGGGGTCATATTGAGTTTGAAACTCCAGATGGATAACTGCACGCTGATTTGAACTGGGCCTGTGTGAGAAGTTGGGGCTGAAATGATTAATGGAAGAGAACGATGGCTTTTGAAGACAATTGCTTGCACACGATCACCTAGGGGCAGGTATAGAGATGAATGACTCAGCCCTCCATCACCCACACATTCCCAGCTCAGCCAATAAGAGGGGGATATAGGCCAGGTGGTAAAGAGGAGTCCCCATGCTCTTCAGTGGCCCTTTGGAAATACAATGGGGGGGGGATGTTTGCAAAGGATAAATGATAATCAGCCAAAAAATGTTGCTGAAAAGTTAAGTCAAATGAGGATAAAGAATCAATCACTGAGCTAGGGATGATGGCTCAAGCCTGTAATCCTAGCTGGGAGGCTGGACAGTTTGAAGCAAGCTTGGGATGCACAGGAAGTTCTAGATGAGTGTGGGCTACATAGGGCGACCCCGATTCACAAAAAGCCATGGGTTCAATGAGGTGATGAGAAGGGCTTAAAGAGGAGACAAGGAGAAGGAGCCAGACCGGTTCCTCTTTGGTTTTTCACAGGACCATGCTGTGCTTTAAGCACACATCTGTGTAGTTACACACGAAATACTCCATAAATCTTAAAATGAAAGTTTCAGCCAACATGGTCTGAAAATTGAGAGCAGTGATCCCCCCTTGGGAGGGTGCCCTCTAGCTTCATTTCCACCCAGGAAGGGTCATGTTCCTCTGAGTGCCCAGCATCCCTACACAATGCAGACATGTGTGACAGTTCAGGTTGCACAGAGGCTACTTGCTGCACACAGCCGGAGCCCTTGTTCTAGAACACAGCGAGGCGCCAGGGCAAGTCATGCTTGGGCACAGATATTTATTGATCTTGATTCACATGATCCAAGAAAAGCTTGGCCACAGAGCCTCCCGTTCAGTCATGAGGATATGGGGGTTGGGCGCCAACAAGAGAGAAGGAAATGGAATTTGAAGAAATCTGCCCTTAAGAAAATAACTCCTTGTGAGCCTGGTGTCTGTGAGCCTGCACATGCAATAGAGAAACACTCTGTTGCTCTTCGGAGGCAGCTGTGAATAGGGGCTCTGTTAGCAGCTGGCAACCTCCTCAAGCAAGGCAGGCCAGGGAGAGAAAGGGAGCACCCCCAACCCCTGCCGGTGAGGAAGTGGGCCTTCCCCCTCCAGCCTCTGCCTGCAGCAGGGGAGTGGGACAGGGGAAAGCCCTTTACTTTGCTTGTTTTTGTTTGTGACAAATTGTATCACCAGAAAGTCCTGTTTGAACTCCAACTCTCCATTCTCCTGCCTCAGGCTCCTGAGTACTGTGATTACAGGTATGCTACCAATCCCAACAGGACATGTTTTCTTCTGAGATCACCGATGCCAGGTCTACATTTTCTTCCTAGCCTATTGCAGTGGGCAGTCAGTAGACTTTGGGCTTCACTGTGTGCCTAGCATTGTTTTTGTTTGCTGGTCACAAAGACATCACAAGCAGGAAAAAGTGAGGACAGTCTGCCTTTTTTTTTTTCCCAGGAAGGAAACAGTTAGCTTCAGAGACTCCAGCTGGGGTTGGCTGAGGGTTAGCAAAAGTCCTCCATCTTCTCTGGTGTTCTGCACTGTAGACAGGAAATCAAGGGAAATGACTTGGCCAGGACCATTCTGTGACCGTTGGACATACCTGCGATTCGACCTCCAACCTTGATGATGCTTGCAGGCCCAGGAAGATTTCTGTGCTCCACTGTGGACATCTGATAACATAGAGTATAAAAGTCACTGCTGCCCTAGGGTAGCACCCTAGTTCCCCAGAGATGGCATATTAGTTACTCTTCTCTTTTCTGTCAAGAAGCAACTAGAGAGAGGGAAGGCTTTATTCTGCTTCATGATTTGGGGGTCATATTGCCCATTATGTCCAGGAAGGAAAGTGTGATAGTGGGTGACTCCACGGTGGCAGGAGCGTGTGTGGTCCAATCACATCTTAGCACATCAGAAAGCAGAGAGCTAGACCAGAAGTAGGGTCGGCCAAGAACCCTCAGGTCTATGCCTACAGCTATGTGTTCACCAAATTAGACCCCACATCTCCAGGGTTTAACAACCTCCTAAAACAGCATCATCCACCATGGACCAGGTGGTAACGAGAGCCTGAGGAATGCATGTGACACTCAAACACAACAGATGCTCTGTACTATATAGATCCCGCAGTCAGGTGGTTCGCTCAGAGTTGACAGTGAGGACATCTGTTCCCTTCTCATATCTACACTATCCCCATGACTCTTTGTTTCTTCCCACCGGTGATCCCTAGCTCCTGAAGATGATTAGCTCATGTCAGTGCTGGCTGCTTTGCAGCATCTAACACTTTAACACTGCGTTTCTCATGTAATTCTTGCCATAAGCCCCTTTTACCCAGCTGTGGCAGCCCAGGCCCAGAAAGAGTCAGCCTTACATCATGGGGCAGAGACATAAACCTAGGGCTTTGAGGCCTCAGGCTCACCTATTTATGCCCCTTCCTTGAGTGCCTACTGCACAAGTTGTGAAGAAGACATTACCTTGGCCACCTTTAGATGGACTAAGACTCCATAACCAACTTGCAAAGTATAGTCCCCTGAAGCGTGGTCTGTGACCCAACAATGGTGACCCTGTAACCACTCACATATCACCCTTTCCTAAACACCTTTGCTTTCTTGCCTCCTCCCATTGTCAAAAAATGCTGCTTTGTTAATACTCTTGTTAGAGAGGTAGAAAAGGGAGAGGTTTGACCAAGGTCACTTAGTCTCTAAATGGTAGATTATGGGGGCAAATCTGGATTCTTCTGGATCCTGAGACACCCAGCCTTGCTGTATATCTGCTTCCTACCCTTCCAGCCCCATGATAGGGGTGAGGCAGACTGGTTCCCAGCATGCTAAAATTCTGATTTGCCTACACACACTCTTCTCTTCCAAACAGACACCATGTGTCTGTCCCACAGCTGAAGGGAAGATCTGAGCAGCCCATTTTGTGCTTTGGGTGAAGTCTTCCAACATGAAAGAAGGGACATACAGCTTGCTGTACTACTGTCTGTGCCCCTCCTTCTTTCTGATCCAAGTATGTGGCTCTCTGCAAAGACTGTTTCCTTCCATTCTTCTTGGCTACTGATGTTAAGTTCAAATGGGCTGGGCTCTGATTCTCAAGGATGTCCCCTGCTGTAACCCTCAGGGGATATTATGTGTTGACAGTTGGGGAGCTAATTGTACCTGTTAGCACCAGGGAGTGTTATCCCTTTCTCCTTTTGCCCTGGACCTCCCACAACTCCTCCCAACCAGAAGACAAAATTAATGGTTCTGTGCTCAAAGTTCATTTCAACTACCTCCGAAGACTAAGACAGATGAGCCTCTCTGGGGGTGCTGGATTCTGCTCTAAGCTCCGAGGAGAGCTGAAATGCAGGAGGGTGAAATGTCTGGAGACATTGAGCTCACCCCACCCCCCATGAAAACTTTCTTTTTGAGGCCTAGAGCCTGGGCAGAGATGAGAGAGCCCCTTCTCAAAAGATGGTCTGCACTCAACCCAGTTTCAGTGCTACAGACCTAATGTGAACCTTCGAAGATGCCAGTACACTTACTCTTGGCACAGCCTCGCTTCCTCCTGCAATATAAATGAAAGCATGGAAGGCTTGTAAAGTTGCCTCCAAATGGATCATGTGTATCTACAAACTATTAAAACCCAGAGTCTAGATGAGCTGCTTGGAGATGGATCAGAAACACATGGAGCATATTTTCTCTAAACTGTGCGTGGGCCTCTGAAATTAAGGGGGAAGAGCTTGGTTGCTCCATTTGGGAGTTGGGGACCTCTGAACAATTGAAGCATCAGCATGTGTTCCCTAGGCAGAAGAGTCTTTGGCCCCTTCCCTCAAACTCACATTTCCCTCCCTGGGAGACCTGTTAGGGAAGAAAGGAAATGAGGCGTTGTTGGAGAAGGGAACGGGTGTGGAGAAGGTCTTCAGAAGGTAGACTACAAACTTGGGGATTACAGTCATGTGGGGAAATGGAGAGTCTGGGAGAAAGCTCAAACTGTCTTAAAATCAGAATCTTTTGGCTTGTCCCTCAGTGATTCAGGCTGAGTTCCTTCTGGGATGGCCATGGATCTTGCAAATGAGTACGCGCACATCATGTAGAAACTATTCATGTCCTGGAGTGGCCAGAGCACGTATGGTGATTAGAGCCACACGGACATTTCCGTGAAGTCTGGTGATGTGTAGGCTGTGCTGCCATGAGCTGTTGCTTGGCTGGTGTCTGAATCATGATATGCTATTTTCCACCTGTTTATTTAACATGAAGCCTTGTTGGCTAAGTGAGTACTGATCTGAAGACCACAAATGGTACTTTGAGATCAAGTCAACTTTTGACACTTGGCCAAGACAAGATCCCATATGTTTAAGGTTAATGACCATCTGGTCTCAAATAGGCCAGGAGGATCATAAGATGCATGGAAAGCACATTGAAGATAATCTCTGACAACTTTCCAGACCTATCCAAGAGCTGATGGCTCCTCATTGAGGCCATAATTGTGTGACTCACCCTGATGTGCAATCATCTGTGTGCATATCCACCTCTGACTGGACACTGATTTCCCTCTGGATAATCTGGTTATTTTTGTTAATGGATAGGAAACAGTTCAAATGGTAGGAGGGCACCAGACCAGCCTGGTTTGCATAATTGAGCTGGTCTTCCCATTTTGAGATATTCTCTGCATCCTTTTCTTGACTCTTGTGACTCCAAAATGTCTGATCAGCTTTACTGGTCTCCTGGGTCAGAGGTCTGGGTTTACTCATTTCCCGTGAGCTCACTCCATCCCAGCCAAACCACTGCAGCGGGAAGGCTACTCTGCGCTCGAACTGTGCTGTGGAATTTATCTCATGTTGCCTATTTCCGGGAGCTTATCAAGAGAGGGGTCTAAGACAAGACACGCACGTCTGGGATGTTAGGAGGAGGATTATAGGATTTGGATGGGAATCTTAAGAATGAGTGGTGGCCTCCAATCCCTACTCTCCAGCTCTCCCCTACAGATTGCTGCCAGGTGGAGCTTCAGAAAGAGGAAGCACATCACCCCACCAAGGACATCTTTGCTTGTAAGAAAGGGATGCAAACACAGAGTAACTAGAGTGCATACCTGTGTGAGTGAAGGTGCAGGGAATAGCCATTCTTAAACTTATGTATTGCTGGACTTTGTATTTTAGAATGAATGTCTAGCCCTTTGCTAACAAGGCAAAGGACACTTCAAATAGCACACATGGAGACAGAGTGTGGAGTAGATGGTCCTCGAATGAGGGATTTGACTCAGGTCAGCGAAGGCTTAGGGAAAGAGGATGCTGGTGGTGACAGAGATAGGGTTGTCAAACAGTTTGGAGGAGAGTACTTCATCATGAGCATCTGGGCATGTCCACAAAGTGATAGGACAGCACAGCCTAGAAACTAATGGCAACTCTGAGTAGTTGAAGTGCTCAAGGAGTCAGAGCTGAAAGAAAAGAAGAGATTGAAGCCTGCTCCTGGAAGTTATGAGGGACAGCTTCAGTTTCTCACCTGAAGGTTGCAACAAAAGTTATTCAAGCCAGGAGCTGCCACAGGCTCTGCACTTCCAGTTTAGGATTTCTTCGGGGTACACAATGTGCTTGAGGGCAGCAAGGCTGGAATCAGCAGGCATATTCATTTAGGACTTATTTTTAACCTGGTTATATAGCCAACAGGGAGTCACGGGGTTTGCTGATGAGTCATAGGAGGAACAACTGTGGTACGGTGGCCGCCAGTAGCATCTGCACTCCCCTAAGGCCTCTCCTGGAGAAGGGAGCCCAGCAGGGTCTTACCAGGCCATCAATCTTCATTAAGTCTATCATTGTCTTGAAGAGAGGAGGCAGGGCATGGAAAGGCCGCCTGATGGAAGGCTGTGACCCCAGACTGTTTGGAAAGCAAAGCTAATTGACCATAGGAAAATCAAACAGATACCATCACTGGTGTTGCAGCTCCCGGGTGCTTGGACACATCTCTTGGTCATGCTTCTATCTCACTGCCAACAATGG
Organism: Phodopus roborovskii; assembly: GCF_943737965.1. Lineage (NCBI taxonomy): Eukaryota > Metazoa > Chordata > Mammalia > Rodentia > Cricetidae > Phodopus > Phodopus roborovskii. Next base: position 145,182 of record NW_026125355.1, on the reverse strand, counting down.
AGATACCAGGAGGCATTTGCCGACTCTCCCCGACAATGGGACTACACAGAGACATGGCAGATGCCTCTTCGTCAGGCACATGCTCTCTCACATGGCAGGGTGGGATGCTGTAGAGGAAGAGAGGGCAGCTTGAGGGGCACAGCGGAAGCTCGCAGTACACAAGACTGCCCCTTCTCATTTTGGTACACAACATTTGAGACTTCATTCTGTTCCATTTTATTGAAGTGTAATTGATGAATAAAAGTGTATATATTTAAGGTGTACAATGCAGTGATGTATAACTCAGTCTTTGTAAAATACATTATGAGGCAATGCCCACAATGAACTGATTAGCATTTCTGCCACTTCATATACCATTCTCTTTCTTTCTGTTTCTTGCATCCTAGTGATGGGATTTTTGCAATCCTTAGTCAATTGCCTGAGTTTGAACCTCTTTTATTAATTATGTCATCGTGGCAAGTCCCCTTGACTGCTTTCACATATGCTTGGGGGACTTTGATTCTGTGGGTGAGTGACTCTTGTCCTTAAATACTAAAAATACTTTCTACCACATTTTATTACTGCAGTAAAAATCCTACTTTTAGAAGGAAGTCAGTGTCGGAGCCATGTCACATTTGCTTAGATGACAAATAATAAAGGATTTAAACCCATGCAATTGATGTAAACTTGTGAGAGCTCCATTGCTAGGATATGCAATTTGCTAGGATGGAAAGATGAACACTTGTAGAATTGACCCCAGCTGTTATAGGCAGAGTGAGTCTAAGTTCAGGTCTGGCCCTATGATTGTCATTCCCTAACATCTGGGCAAAGCAGAGACTGTTCTGAATAGCCCAAGGTTGCTGATGTAAGTAAGACTGGGTGTGCCTGGAGGAGGGAGTATGTGCATGAAGCCTTATGCCTCTGGTTTTGCTCACTCTAAACCATCTTATCGCTTTTGGACTGCTTTTCATTCCCACACATGATCTTTGAAGTATGTCCCTTGGCAAGACCTCATACATGCTTCATCATATGCCTCGAGGTCATGTGATGATGCTAAGTCATTTCTTGAGATCTTGCCTGAGTCCCTCATTCTGTAAGCACCTATCCCGAATCGTTGTCAGTAGGCACACTTCTCTTGGCACTGGATTGGAGCAGTGAGCAAAACCAAACCACCTGGAGGGATGCTGCATGGAGGGCCAGGGTCAGAGCTGATACCCTAAGGGAACCTGCACCTTAGTACCATCTATGGAATGTCACTGGTGGGCCAGACATGGTTCTAGGTACTCCTGTCATCTTCAGGGATGCAAGGTCCCTACCTGCCTTCCTGTCACTCTGTGAAGTAGCACTAAATAGGCACTGACAGCCCTGAAGACCTGTTGAGGACAGGGGTGAACACCACGGTCCTGAGCACAGTGGCTCTGGCTCAAGGCCCCTAGGGTGAGCGACCCAGGCACTGCTGCTTGGAGGTAAACCTTGAGACACACTGCTCTGGAAACTTCCTGAAGAGTGTCAGGGGTGGACTGCAGGCCAGGCAGAACTGTGGATGGAACAACCTCACAAGAATGTGGGGGGGGGGGTGGACCAAGGGGACCTGGCTTGCTATCATGCAAGGGACCAGAAGAGCTTTGCTTGTATCCTTGGAAGCACAGTGGCTTGAACCTAGCTATATCTAAATAGCCCTAAGCAAAGGGACACTTGAAAATACTTCAGGGCATTTATGTTTTACAGGCTTCTGAAGAGAAGAAAGCCTGGCTATTGAAAAGATAAGAAAAGAGTAGGGGGGTGTGGATCTCCATGGCAGCACCATGCACTCTGCTACAAGTCTGACCTTCGGGATCTACTGAATGTCCCAAAAGCCTGGAGATGGGCGATAGGATACCCATTTCACAGATGAGGAAGGTAAGGCTGGGAGTCAATCAATGATTCGCCCAAGTTCACAAAAGCAGCTGATGATAGAACCTGGATTAGAAACGCCCATGGTCTTACACCAGTACACTGCTGCTCCAGCGTGTTGTGGGGAGGGTGGACACAAGAAAAAAAAACTAGAGTAGCAGAGCAACTGTCCTTTATCATAGATCAATGATAGGCTTTATGGGTAAGGTTGCTGAAACAAGCAATTACAGTCAAAACTCACTGGAGGACACACAGGGAGTGAGAAGGACCCACATCTGTGCACTTGATGCCACCGGTCCCCACATAGCCCCTGAGGCACCTCTGTGAACCTGATGGTGTCCTTAGAATGTATATGCCGAAGTCCTCAGCTGCTACCCATGTTGCTGATTTAGGAGTGAAGCCTTCAGGAGAATTGAGAGAGGGTGCTGAATGGGAGGCCCTGACCACACAGAGCTGTACCCTTACAAGGAAAGAGAGCAGGCCTCCCTCTCTTCCTCCCTTGAGCATGCCTCTGCCCTCTGAAAGAACATACAGTGAGAATATGACTAGCAGCAATCCTTGAAAACAACCCTCGAATCAGAAGCCCCCCCAAGATCTTTGTCTTGCAATTCCCAACCTTCAGAGCTGTAAGAACACAGATCACTTCTATTCAGGTTCCCAGTCTATGGCTGGCAGAACAGACTAAGGCAAGCACATTGTGGCCATGTGGGGAGCCTCAGTCAGAGGAACTGGATACAAACCTGGGCCACCAAAGGACCTCAGAATTGTGCAGGGTAGTTTTGCTTCTACAACCTGTATTCACCTCTGTTGCCTCTACACACACAGGTCTGTGTCACAGAAAAATCACTTGCATCTTCAGGTCCAAAAACTTTATTCAAATGTGGCCCTGATTCTCAACAGAGACATTGTAGGTCAAGATTGTTCAAGCCATAATGATGATGGCTTGTTGGTGATTTCATGAACCTCCTAGTGACCCTTAACTTAATTAGTGTAACTTGCTTATACAAAAGGCTGCATAAGGTCAACAAGTTTTGTTTTTTAATCAATGCTCAGACCATTAATCAGCAGGAATAATATTTTAACAGAGCCTTCCCAGCAGTGATGCTTAGTTCAAAATCATTGTCTATCCATTCTATCATGTAGCTCAGTAGTTAGATATTACCTGTCTGTCTGTCTGTCTACCTATCTACCATCTAGTGATAATATATCACCCATAATCTATATATCATCTGTATCTACTATTAATCTCTCTTTGTTTATTGTTTGTTTCTAAGGCACTGTCAATAAAGAAATACAGAAGTGATTTTTTTCCTATCATGAAAATAGAGATGGAATATATTAGTAGCCAGAAGAGAATAAGTGTGATATCACACACACACAAACACACACACACACACACACACACACACATCCCTAGATAAATCTGTATATAGATATTATTTGTGTGTTAGAAATGAAGATAAAAGACACGGCTCTAAGAATATTTTAAAGACACAAAACTAAAAGACCAAAAGTCAAATTAAAATCATAAAGTTTGGTCTAAGAACAATATTATGCACATGATTTAAACTTGTGTTTTTAAATGAGGGATGGTGAGAGACCCTGTTGAAAGTTGTCAGGTTAAGAAAAAGAGCTCTGAGCATGCTCTCTATAGCTGTGAAGGGCTTGCCATGGCCAGGAAAGGTAGGAGAGGAAACTCTGGAGCTCTGTCATGCTTGGAGAGGAGGTGGAAAGGAAAGGGGAGGTTTCCCATCCTTTCAACACTGCTTGGGTTTTACCATCATGGATATCCCTGTTACAGGATTAACTCATTAGAAAGAAAAGTATCCTGTCTCTGAAAACCCTCGAGGTCATTTACTAATCGTCTCGTACATAACCTTCTCGGGTGGAGAATGTAGGCAAGCATTATCTTCCTCAGGTCAGATGGTGAGTATACCATGAAAATATAGGCATGGCCCAAAGATCTGTGCACTGGAGCTGTGTGTCACTTCTATGTCAACTCAACTAACCTCAAATGTATATTGCAGGTTTTTTTTTTTTTTTTTTTTTTTTTTTTTTACATAATCCCCATCCTAAGGGGCTTACAAAAGCCTCTCTTTAAAAGAGTTACCTATATGTGTGCATGTGTTTCTGTGTACATGTACACATGAGTTCAAGCAGCTTAAGTGCCTGTGGAGGCCAAATGTGTCAGACCCCTAGAGCTGGAGTTACAAGCTGCTGTGACCTGCCTGACCTGTGTGCTTGGAACTGAGCTCAGGTCCTTTACTAAAGCAGTAAGCTTCCCTAACCATTCATCAACTTCTCCAGCCACCAAATATCAGTTCAAATAAACCATTTCCCTAAGCATTAGCCTGGGAGGCACCATTGTTCCAAGGCAAATTTGGAGAGCTTCATGGAGATTGATTTATATTGTGGTCATTAACTGAATTCATTTGCTTTGAAACTACTGTGCCCATTTCATAAGCAATCTGTATGTTCAGATGTTGGGTGCCTGGATTAGTTTGTGTGGATCTGAAATGATTTTCCATGAAAGACTGTAGCATTCCCTCCCTTGGTCCCTCCATCCCTTCCTCCCCTCCCCTCTCTGAGCACGAAGCCAGACTTGGCTCATGGTTGGGCATCTCAATTTTCTCAGGCGTTAGAGAACCCTTCCTCCATGCAGCTCCTTGCCAAAGTTCTTAAATCTTACTTTTAGTTAGCAACCAAAAGCTGTGGCCCATCCGGTAGAGAACAATTTTCTATTTGCTGACATGTAATAGGCACGATTTCTCAGAAGGCTATCGGCAATTTCATCCTTCCCAGTACTGTAATGTCAACTCAGCCGAGCAAGGAGTTGGACACCTGGAACTTACAAGAAATTATTGTCATCATCTAGCTTTGTTACATATTCATGTTTATCCAGGCTGAGAAGATGCCCTCAGGAATGAAACTGATAGACATATCCTAGGCTTTCATTCATTACTTCACATGCCATTCTCTTTAAAAATTCTACCAGGTGGTGGCTATACACAATGGAATTTTATTCAGCCATAAAGAGAATGGGCAAAGCTGTTTGCTGGAAAATGGAAGCAACTGGAGTCATCATGTTCAGTGAAGTGAGCCAGACCCAAAAGATGAATCTCACTTGTTTTCACTCCTGTGTGGATTCCAAATTAAAATATATGATTATTCATAAACATGTACACATATATGTGCATGAGACATAAGAAGCAAGGGTGAATGAAAAGAGACGTGACTGCTCCAAGGTAAGGCTGAGGAGGAGGAGAGAACACACAGAAGCATCTGGAGGGTCCTGAGCAGGGAGGAGAAATAGCAGAATAAACATGGAAGTAGACTGAACTGGGCCAAGAGAGGAGACGGGAGGGGGCAAAAGAGGAGGGCCGAGAGAGAGAGAGAGAGAGAGAGAGAGAGAGAGAGAGAGAGAGAGAGAGAGAGAGAGAGGAAGGAGAGAGGACCAAGAAAGTGTGTGGCTGAAATGATGGGGTTTTATAGGAATGGGAAGTTGGGGGAAGGGAAGCTGATGAGCTGGAGACATCTAGGGAGGGGGGCAGGGTGAGAACTGAGAGGAGCCAGGATGCCAGCAAGGACTCCATACCAGGTACTTGCATGCTGAGAGAGCCTGGAGGCCAGCCTGAGCTTTGATACGCAAATTGGCACCATAGTCAGCCACGTGTCCTGGGTTTCTCGTGGTCCTGGCCAAGGGAGAGGGAGTAGTATGGAAACAAGAGGGATAACAGGGGAAGAAGGGCAGGGCACTGCACTGTTTCTCTCATGATCGCAATGTCACAAGAAGACAGAAGGATGTCTTTTGAGGGGAGGAAGTGCAGCAGAAAAGGGAGGTGTGGAGGAGGACAGTGAGGGGCAGAAATAACAGTGAGGGGCAGAAATAGTAGCAAGGTGCAATGATGTCTACAGATAGAAATAAGAAAGCTCTTAGGGAAGCCCGTCATTTAGTATGATAACAAACACCATGTAATAAACAAAAGAAGACGGGGGGGGGGGGACATCCACAATTTCCTCTTCCTTATTTTAAAATGTACACTGTTTTCATTCACTCTATTCACTGTTTGCCTCAAAGAGGTGAGATTTGAGGTGGTGAGTGTATTAACTAACTTGATTTAATTATTTCACACTCACCTCATAGATTGCAACTCCATTTCATATCTCATACGTGTATTAAACTATATATTTTCAACATACAATTAAAAAGTCAAATATGAAAAACAAAACCCACCAGGCTCAGTTCTCACCCCATTTTGGAATGGGACAGTTGGGAGTCTCTGGGACTTGTTCCTTTGCACCTGAGACCTCCTTGAACTGTGGAGCTATTGGGTCCCATTATCACGTGCCTGTTGGAGAATTCTTCCAAGTAAAGCTTTCACCCTTGGGAAATGGCAGGACCCAAATTATGGTATTGCCGTTTTCAGTTGTTTCTGGACTGGCTTTATATTCTTCTGACTTTACTTCTCCATTTTTATATCATTCTATTCTGCCCCATGTGCCCAGAAGCCACTGTGAGCTTCTTGAGACAAAAAAGACGAACACAAAGCTGAAAACACAGCATAAGACACCTAAACAAGCAAGCCCTACCTCTGGAGTGTCCTTGCTCCCCTTGCAGAGATAAGTAAATATATGCCAGAAACTGTCAGCACTCTAGCCCCTAGATCCTGTGTAAAACTCCAAGGCAGGATGCTGCTTCCCCAGGACCTCAAGGGTTAGTGACAAAGGAATGTTGCTCTCTTGCAGTCACAAAGCCCACACCTGACCTATTGTCTAGGCCAGGACAGTGAGAAAGTGCATTTGCTTGCCCTACCTGGGAGGGTTCCACACCAGCGGTAAGGGAAGTCCCTCCCTGCCTTGCCTCTCTGGGTAATGCAATGCTCATGAGTGCCTCTCAGCATTTCCTTTTTTCAGGTTCCTCTCTGTCCCGGGCTGTTGCATCTGGCACTTGTTTCACCTTGGTAGGTTTGCTGAATTTCTGTCCAAGCATCACTTGAAGCTCTCTGGTCTCTGGAGGATGGGAAAAGGAACACGAATCTGCTTGTGTATTCAGAGAAGATTGGAAGACAACTAGAACATTCCTCCCATGATGACACAAATTGAGGCCTCCTTGATCCACAGACAGAGCTTCAGGGACACCTCACCCTTATTCCCTGAAGAACTTTCCTCTGGCTAGCATGCCCACACCGCACCTCCTCCTTGGCACACTCTGAAGCTATTTCCACACAGGTCCTCACTGGCCCTAGGCGTACTGCTCTCCTGGGCTTCATGGTGGTTGATGTCTAATAAACACCAGGTAGCCTGGACAGACAGACTTTCTTTGCTCCTCACCCTCCCCTGTGTGCATCCTGGTCCCCCAGCTCCTCCTCCAGGCCTCTCCTCTCAAGCATGAGACTAGATAACACTTGCAACATGATTTATCAACCCCCCTCCCCACCTCCTCCAGGCCTGAGACTCTTGGGGACTTTGAAAGGAAGCAGGCACCATGTGCTTCCAATGAGCTCCACTCAGCTCATCATGGTGTTCCGTTGGAGCTGGGGGACGTGAGGGACACCCTGGAACCAGTTCATGGCTCTGTTTAAAGATGTTTTTCTTAGAAGCAGGAAGTTAGGTGCTGCCAAGAAGAAATGAAAATAAAGCCCCTGAGGGGTCACTTGGGGTTCACTGGGAGCTGTTGGAGCTGTTGCAGTACTGAGGCCTCCGCAGGGGAGAAGCCTGAAGGGGCCTCTGTCCAGGACTCCCAGGGCAGGCAAGGCTAGCCTTGGCAGGTGAGCATCTTGGGTAAATAGAAGCTATAAGCGCCCTCCACCCCCCCACACCCCTGCAGCATCAAGGACAAACAACAAGCCACTATAGATTCTCTGCGTGTGTCACTCAGGTGACTGCTCCACTATGTTCCTAAGCCTCGTTGAGCAGGTCCAGTTGCACATGGAAGTTGAAGGGTGTGTGGGGAGCAGACGGAAGCACAGAGGTCAGGCAAATCTGGATCCCTGGAATTTTGGGCATGGACCCCTGAACACATTCCATTGCCTCTTTTGGCAGTAGGTCCTGAGAACTCTGGAGTTGCCATTCATCTACTTCAAGCTTTCTTACACCTCAAGGTTAGGCCCCTGACTTCCCTGGATCAGGTTCAGGCAAGACTGTCGCCGACCAGTGAAACCAAAACCGGAAGGGTGTGAGGAGAAGTGTGTGTGTGTGTGTGTGTGTGTGTGTGTGTCTGTGTGTGTGTGTTGAGGTGCTCACTCAAACTGTGAGAGTGTTGCCCCTAATGGGCTCCTGAGGTCTGCTGCAGGGGTATGGTAACACTAATAAAAAAGCCAGAAGGGCAGAGAGCAATTGCTTTCTTGCCTCTGGGAAAACATCTCTGCAGACAGGGCACAGTTCATTTTGACCTTTTCCCACTCATTCAGCAAATACAGAGGGCCTTCCAAGTGCTCAGAGAACGGCAGGGAGGGGGACTAGGATTTTGTCATTTGCTGGCTTTGTGATCTTGGTGAAAGACTTGAAGTCTCAATGTTATCAACTATAGAATCAGCACAGCTATCTCTCCCTTAGGACCCCTCATGAAGCTTGCACAGTCGGGGGCAGTGTGGCTGCCTGAACTCTGCTGCCCTTTGCACAGATGGACCCCCTTAGACATGGAGACTCATGAGCAGAGGGTACCAGCTGCTGAGATCGCTGAGCTCACACATACTGGGGCTGTATTTCATCCCCATAGCTTTTTCCAGAGGCTAACATAGTCCTCTGTCTTCTTTGAGGATGCAAAGATGGGCATGCTCAGAGCTAGCTGTATCTGGGCAGCATGGAGGGACAGGACAAATAGAGGCCGGTAGCAGCTCAGCTGAAGGACTGTAGGACACTGAGAGCAGACATGAGGATATGAGCCAGCTAGTGGCACATGGGGCTCCAAAGACTGCCCGGGTTCCCTTAGTTCCAGGATGCGGGTTCTACTAGGTAGAGACCACAGTACCCAGTCATCGTTGGAGGCACCGTGAAGTTGACAGTGCCATCTGACCATGGGTTCCAGAACTGGCACAGGGTGGGAGTCACTGAGCTGTTTGTTGTTTTAAGCTTGACTGAAGAGAAGGGTTCACCACGATTGAAATGGCTGCAAATACGACTACTTCAGAGGTCATGAATTTCCCAGCACTGATGGTTCTGTGAAAATCCCTCTGAGGTGCATAATCTAGGCATGTCTTATCACATAGTGAGTCAGAAATCAATGAAGGCTGGGTTGTGTCCCAAAGAACAGTCAATGCATGATTGGCTGAGTCTACAAAGTACATGGAACAGTTTTTGAAGTCATGTGTTTAGTTTCGGTTAAATTTGGTGCATACTGTTTATTAACACACAGCAATACATACTTTTTACTTAGGGAGTAACATACAATTTTATTTTAAAAATATACCAAAATGAAATATGTGTGGTTGCCATAAAAAATAAAATTATTAGGTATGAATGTGAAAGTATGGTTGGAAGATTCATTGTAAGGGAATATACCAGTTCATCCAAGTTTACATGAAGATTTAACGCAATACTCTAACTCCACAATAAAAAGGTGGTACGTATTACAATGTCTCCCCTTCTAACACATTGGATACTTTTGAGGTCCTGGCTTCAAACAAGACCAGCACCCCAGTGATACTGAGCAGGCAGCAGAGGTGCGGGGTGGGGAGGGGTGGAGAGTGGGGGGAGGGTGAGGTCTCCCAGGAGTTCACTTGATTGCTGACATGTGTGATGGCAGGGACTACTGCTGTTTCTACAACTTATTTGAAGATGAGGATCAGGTTTTGCCAAAGTCCTATTGACATAAACTTAAGAAACTGGGAGGAAGGATCTAGAGTGTTCTCTGGTTCTATTAGCATTCACCCCCCCCCCCCCAAGGGTACCAAACAGAGATTCTGAAACAAACAGAGCCTCATTATAATGCACACCTCTGCCAGGAAGCATCTTGCCTCCAGCGCCAGCGAGTGCTCAGCTGATCTTAACCAAATTGCTCTTAAAGTGGGAAGCAAAGACCAGTGCTTGACAGCATCAGGACAGCACAGCACCAGAGACCTAAACCAATCATTGTGAACTGAAGTGCCCCCAAGGGGGCACTTTACCGTCTCAGCCTCCCTTGGGAAGGTGAGGTTTCTGCACAGGCACCAGATACTTGGCTATTGCAAAGTACGTTGTCAATGCCAGGGTTAGGCTGAGAAGGCAGGGTGATGGAAAGCAGACATAGGCAGGAGTTGGTGATTAGGTTCTTCCTGGGGAGCATTCCTGTCTAGGCAGAGAGCAGCCAGGCTGAGGGTGGAGAGTGGTCCCTGTGCCTCCACCAAAAGCTCCTGATTGACTTCATGGGAAATATGTTTGCCTATGGATGAACACACAGAGTGCAGGACAGAGAGTTCTGATGCTGAAGTGGCCACACAGACACCCAGACACTCCCACTGTAGACGTCACACACTGGCCAGTGGGTGACCATTAGCCTCTTACTGGAATATCGGTACTTAGCCCTAATCTGCCTTCAGAGGAGTAAAAGGAAAACATGTCTGAAATCTGACTACAGGAGTTTCTCCTCCTGCATTTGTCATCTTGAAGTACTGCCCTGAGCCACCTTTCCAAAAATGTCCAACATCCCAGCAACCCAGACTTCTCTGCTTGTGTCTACCTAGGCAGGGATGGCTATAGTACTCTCTACCCAACAAGGCATTCCTTGCAGGCAGGGTATGCCAAGCCTTCATGGCCCCCTGACTAACTCAATTTCTAGTACAATGTCAATGTGAAATGATGTTAGATTCACAAAGAAATGTCATCTTGACTGTCTTGACTTTCGCTTGTCAGCAGCCATTCATAAAATTGGTATATAAGCTGTTGATATTTAAGTTTTACAATAAAATCATACTACAGCATGCTTCCCAAGGAGCATTATTTCTCCTGGGACCTATCACCATGGTCCCAGGAATCCATGGAAACTGCTTTGACCTGCTTTAACCACCAGGGCAAGAAGATTGTCTCTAACCCTCACCTGCCATGTTGCCTCTCTCTTCTGAATGTCCCATGCTATGTAGCCCATTTTCTGTGGCCCTTTTCCAGGTGAAGGAAGTTTGAGTCCAGTGGCTACACTGGACCATGGATTGAGGTGAGAAGCAGTTCTTTGATCTTCTAGTGATGTTCGGCACTGATGAATTCTGTTAAACAGACATGGATTCCCTGGGTTAAATTGTTCAGGGGTAGCCGGACAGCCTTCTCCTCTCTTCCACTATGAATTCCTTCAAGAACATCTTTGTCTTTTCTTGACATCTCTGTCCAATCAGGTGCTATGTAATGTCAATGTTGGATGTCTTAAACATTTGGTTTTGACGGGTAGTGGTGGTACACATCTTTAATTCCAGCACTTGGGAGGCAGAGACAGGCAAATCTCTGTGAATTCAAGATCAGCCTGGTCATAAGAGTGAGTTCCAGGACAGCCAGGGGTGACACAGAGAAACCTTATCTCAAAAAATCAAAACAACAACAACAAAAAGGTTTGGTCCTTAGGGTAGTGCTAATGGAAGATGATGGAATCCTTAGTGGATAGAGCCTAGTGGGAGGTCCTTAGGTCACCTAGAGAAAACAAAACTCTAGCCTCCTCCTATGTTTCTCCCTTACCCTAAGGTACCCAATGTAGCCTCATTAACCCCTTCTACCTCAGCGTTGTCACCATGGGTACAAAGCAACAGCACCAGTTGATCAGAAACTAGAAGCTCTGGAACCGCAAAGACAAATAAACATTTTATCTTTATACATTGAATATTTGGGGCAATTTGTATTAGTAACAGGGAGCTGAGTAATGGACGAGCCACCCACAATCCATTCGCTAGCATTAAGCCTCTAGAAGGGAGGGCTTGAGATCTTGGTTCCTCACGGGCAAACACACACTGTTGTGGTTTGAATAAGAATGCCCCCCCTTTAGGCTCAAAAAGCCCATGCTGTTCCCAGTTAATTTCTAGTTCTCTCTCTCTCTCTCTCTCTCTCTCTCTCTCTCTCTCTCTCTCTCTCTCTCTCTCTCCCTCCCTCCCTCCCTTCCTCCCCCCTCCTGTTTCTCAATCTCAGTTACTGCCTGCCCGCTGGCTGCCATGGTCCCTCCCATGGTGCTCATGAACTCACTCTGTGACACTAAAACTCCCCACTAAACTCTCCCTTTATAAGTTGCCTTGGTCATGCTGTTTTAACCACAGCAATAGAAAAGTACCTAAGACAACAGTCAGCCTCATGTCTACAGGATGCACATCCATGCATTCAAGAAATCACAGATCATGAAACCAAAAATGTACCTAGGTCTGTTATAATCATATCTGCATTGAGTGGCCATTCGTGGGCTGTTTTTCTTTACTGCACCCCAAACCACACAGTGCAGTAAGTATTTTCATGGTGCACACATTTATTGAGTGTTCTAAGTAACCTAAAGATGATTTAAAGTATATGGGAAGAGGTACTCTGTGTGTGAATACTGATCATTTCACACCCACTGGTGCAATCTATTGCAGCATCTATGATTTTTGTGTCTATGGGAATCCCGGAACAAGTCTTTCATGGATACTGGAAGACTACTGTGTTTGCTAACCTCTAATTACCAGAAAGAGTTTTAGGTAGTTTGTTTGCTTTCTTGGTGGCTGTTGTTGTTGTTGCTGCTGCTGCTGCCTCTGCTGCTGCTGCTACCATTTTCCAGAACAGAGTTTGTTCTCAAGGTAATGTGGTGTCTTCTCTGGCTCATCTTGCTGAAATAATTTTAAGCTCAGTCACATTGCCTCTTATACTCAGACTACAAGGAGGGTGTTTAGAGGTTACAGGTATGTGCTTGTGTGGCAGTTAACCTCAAATTGTGGATGACAACACTTTATTCTCATTGAGAGCTTTCACTGGGAAATATCAAATGCACAAGTCTCCATCTGCTGTGCTGCTTCTGTTCAGTGCCAGCTCCAGCCCGAACAGAAGTCAAAAGCAGACCACAATCCAATAAAAGTGGAAGGAGGTGCACAGAGGAACGGTCACGGGAGGGTATGTGAGAAGCAGCTGTCTAGAATCCAAAGGGGATGACCTCAGAAGAAGCCACCCTGCTGGCACCCTTCCCAAACTGTGGGAAGATGCATTTCTATTGTTGAAGTCTCCCAGTCTGAAATATTCCATTATAGCATCTGCTCAGGCTAAGGCAGGCACACCCCCAGGGAATGAGTAAAAGGAAGGCAATGAAGCTAAACTTCGGAAAGCAAGCAAAGTGTTGATGTCTGACTCTTAAATTCCAAATAGATTTGTGAAACTCATAGATGTGACAATAAGATTAAAAATGGTCATTTTAAGGATACAGTTAAATTTTTGTAAAGCTGGAATTATATTTATAAACAAAATGAGCATTACTGGGTAGTGAGATGCCCACCCTACCCACACCTGTTGCACTGACCATGCCCATTGAGGTATGAGGACAGGTGTGGGTGTGACCATGGGGGATTAGGTCTGGGGTCTCAGACCCCAGCTCTCTCTTGCTTCCTCGTTGGAGACAGAGAGCATTTGGAGGCATCCTTGGGATGGGAACCTTCGGGTGGTCATCTGTTTCTGGTGTAAGTGATTTCTCCCCAAATAAACATCCATCAGCCCATCATTTCCCCAGATTCTTACTTATCAACATTATATTACTGTGGGCCAGAGACAGAATATGAACCCACACAACACAGCCTGTTGCTGTGGAAATGAGTGCTGTCTCCATCAAGCCAACTGCCCCAGAAAATAGGACCAAATTCCCTTCACTGTCAGCAATAGTCCCCAGTGAAGCCTACAAGGAGGATGGACTCTTGGGCACAGTGACTTGAGATCAAATCCAAGACATTATCTGTGGCCATAGGTAGAGATAAACCTGTCCCTGGGGTGGAGGGAATGACAGAGGTGGCTTGTCATCCAGCATGTAAGGCAAGCAGGGTCATGACCTGGGAATGTGTACATGTGGCCAGGAATTCTGGATTGTAAACACCAGGGGGAGGGTAAAATCAGTAACATGACTGTTTGGGCAACAAGGAAAGTGAGAGAGGAAAGAAGAGTTAAAGAAGAAATCCATCGGTAGATACCACCAAGTTGTGATGGGAAAAGTGTGTACTGAAGTTATGACAGGCAGTAACACAGATGGCCAAACAAAGGTGCTTGGAGAGTTGGGAGCCTGTTAAAATCAGTTTCTTGCTTGAGATGAGGTCAGAGATACTGAATATAATTAGATATTGCTCATAGGAGGAGAATGTAGCCTTAAGTAGAAATGCCAAGGAAAACTTGCTCTCTTGGAGCTGCTAACTTCCAAGGCAGTTACATGGGAAAAGAGAAGAATCAAGATTATTAATCCAGGAGGATGGAGGAAATGAGGGGGAAGCTGCAAAGAGAAGAAAATAAGAGGAGGGGATATTAAATGAGGAAGTAAAAAAAAATAGGAATAGTAACTAATGTGAATATTGGAATATTTAGTAGAAATAAACATCAAATGGGATCACTAAAATTAAAAAATAATCTGTCTACAAAAGGCCTACCTATATTTAAAATCTAAAACCAATAAAAAATATATGTGTGCAAGGGGAAGAGGGATAAAATAAAACTCAAGCAAATTCTGACCTCTTTACAAGTTAAGACACAAACTTGTGCAAACCTCACAAGATATATCATTAAAAGTATATTTAGAAAGACATACATATCATGTGTACATTCACATGTGCAATGAGTTACAAATATAGTGAAAACTTAATGGCCATAGTGTGCGCTTTAAGGATGCTTTTCTCTGTGATTAACTGTACAGAACTTTCAACACCGACAAATAGTGGGTATTGTCATTCAAGTCATTACTTACTCGGTTTGGATTTTCCTTTTAATTTTTCAGTCTCTGCCTTGAGCTAATCTTTGCTCACTACCTCTTAAGAAACGGAAAAATCAGACCTTGGCTGTTCTATTCAGATTGAGGGTGTAATGAGGCTGTTGGCACACAAGTGTGTTGGTGTCTAGCTGTGATGTTTCTGGGATGATTAAGAAGGAGGTGGTAACTGCATGTGGCAGCCGGGGTAAGCCTCCCCTGGCGAGGAAGCCTATCTGCTAAGTCTTTAAGATTCACGATGGGATCCAAGCATCTGTCACCACAAAGACATAGCTTAGAGGCTGGCCAATGGATAGCTGGCTCTAGTTGATGTAGACCACAGCTGGCGGAGGGTCTGCCGTACAAAGGCACACATGCATGGACATTGTAGTGCGGTGGAGGGATTACAATAATTAAATGGTGAAAGTTGTTTCATTCCCATTTTTCATAGACATGGAAACAGCCAGCGATGCAATGCCTCTGATCAAAGGTTCTATAACTAATTAAGAGGTCATGATTAGACTCCAGGTTCCATCCCCCCAAGCCCTAGCTCTGTTTGCTACTCTCCTTATATCTCTTCATGTCTGTCTGATTTTTATTCAAATACATGATAACCAAGAAGTATTGTTTCCTGTGGAGAGGCATTTGGGGCATGTACCCGGGTGTGAGAGTTTGCAGAGAATTAGTGTGGTTTTGTCTGCTCTGTGAGCCAGATATCCATTAGCCAATCTCTAAACCATGCCTCTGTGGGTGACAGATGTTTGGATTCAATTATGGTGAAGGGAAAGCAGCTTTGTCTTCCAAGGAAAGAAGGCATTGTTTGAGGAAAAGGGAAGCCATATATAACAGTGGTGGTGAATTTCCTTCATTGTAGAAGCACTGTCTTAAAGTGCCTGTTTAAAAGAGGGTAATGCATCCAGAAGCTTGTAACCCACTGGACTTAATTGCATCTGAGTGCCAAAGTAAACCCCCACGTTAACAAACCTCCAACTCTCCTCTGATTCCTTACACTTGCTCCCAGCTGTGAGCAGAGAATGGGAGTCAGATGCCTGGACCACGCACAACACACATAAAGCATTCACATGTGAGCCTCTGGCTGCTGTGTCTTTTCATGAAAAGGGTTGTCTAGGCTGAGGGAGTAGGGGGAAGGCAGTGCCACAGCTAACTCCAATCCCTTGTGTAGCTCTGCTTCCTTGCATGCAATCAAGACTTGAGGAAATAACCATCATTAAATGAACTGAACTAAGTATTTGGCAGTTCATCTAAGACTCATTGGGCCCTAATGATTAGGGGTAAGCACTCTAAAGGGGAAGGCATATGTCATCCACAGATGCTCTGCTGGAAATTCTGGGTGACTAGAGCTGTTCAAATAGCCTTCTCCTGAGCCCTTACACAGAACTAACAGTGTCACCCAGTCAGCCAGGCACCTATGCACTTCCCCTTGACTTTTGCAGCAGCTCTCTGCCTTGCTTTCTGACTGCCTTTTCTTGGGCTCTTTCGCCGTCCCAAACTCCATTACCATTCACTGTCATGGCTTCTGGGGACACAAAAATAAGTGGTATACTTATTTTTCAAAGAGTTTGTGGGAATGTGTGATTTTTCCTAAAACTTCTTTCAGAAGTTATTGGGGTTATGGTTTGGATGCAGAAACAGTGATAACGAGTTCAGCATTTTTCCTTTGGGACTAAATGATAACAGATTAGCATATTTGAACAGAAGTGGGCATGGAATGAACAGAAGATGTCCTATGCTGGCAGATGCAGCACTAGACAATGTGTGGATGTCTGGACAATTTTGCAAGTCAGGGAGATCTTGAGTAACTCCAAATGCCTGGATCATTGGAGACAAAACAAGTTTTGTGGGCATTGGGTTAAAGCTGGGTGGGGGAGAGGTGATACCCTGTCTTCAGGGCATGGCATCACTGCTTCACTTTTGATGTCACAGCAGCAGTTGTTACCAGCATAAGACCTGTGCAAATTGGGCCTATGAGCCTCTTGTCATAGGGAGAGAAGGGCTCTTAAGGCCTCATTTGACCTGAGGACCTGTAGGCAGATAATGGTAACTAGTATGTAGGGTCTCACAAGGATCTATAAGTAGTTCATGACCATGAGGGAAAGGAAAGACATTTTCTTTGGTGGTGTAGTCACTGGTAAACTATGCTCCTATAAACAACCTTGATGACTTCACTGGTGCATCAAATAAATCCATGAAGGCTTGAAAGTAGAAGAGGCCCAGGTAAGAGGAGGAAGGGTATCATGGAGAGTTGGAGGAGAACTGGAGATCAAAATTCAAGGGAATATGATAGAAACATATTATATATGTACAAACAGGCCAAAATGTAACCATTTTTGTGTGTAATTAGCATATGCTAAAATATTCAAATAAAGCACCATCTCCATTTTCCTTATTTATCACAGCTAGTGAACTAATAATGATACACATCTTTTATTTAAGTCCACCATTTATTCAGTGTTCCTCATTTCATTCAATGTTGCTTTCTTCTCCAGGATTCCATCCTAGACACGTTGCATTTATTTATCTCATCTCTTTCCATTCCTCTCATTAGTGATACTTTTTCAGAGCTCAGACTTGAAGAGTACAGGTCAGGTATTGGGGACTTTCACATTCAGCTCTATTTGCTTATTTTTATGTTATTGTGCTCCATTGTTTGGTCCATAAATATGTAGGATTGCTATGCCTCCTTGGAAACTCATTATTACACAGTATCATCCTCTGTCCAAAGGAATTTTCTTATGTCTGATGTCTAAATGATTCTAATAATCCAACCCCTGCCTTCTTTTGATGACCTTTTTAACATATGCCATTTCTATTTTTGTACTTTCAGACAGTCTACAGTATTATCATAAAAGCAAGTGTTTGGTTGAGTCACATTTTTAATTCAATCTGTAACCACCTGTCTAAGTATGGCCATGTAGATACATTTATAGTTATCAACATGGCTAATAATCAAGCTGTAGTAGATAAGAAAATCATGTAAGAGACAGAGAAACCTTAAAAAATGGGGAGGGGTGGTTGAAAGATGGCTCAGAGGTTAAGAGCATTGGCTGCTCTTTCAGAGATTCTGCGTTCAATTACCAGCAACCACATGGTAGCTCACACACACCTGCATAATGAGATCTGGTGACGTCTTCTGGACTGCATGCAGGGATGCATGCAGATAGAACATTGTATTTATAATAAATAAATAACTTTTTAAAGCTGAACGTGGCTGCAGAATCTACAAGGAAGGCATTGCAGGAACAGGACAGCAAGCAGACTGGAAACCACAGATAAAGCACGACCTTCAAGAATCAGCATGCACCAGTCACTGGGGAGGCCTTCGGTGCAAATTCTCAAGCATTATAGGGTAAAGAGCTTCATTACTGTGGCTTAAACAAATAAGAGAAGCTGAAGAGATGACTCAATGGTTAAGAAAACATACTGCTCTTGCAGAAGACTTGAGTTTACTTCCCAGCACCCATGTTCAGTAGCTCACAAGCACCCATGATTCCAACTTCTGGGACTCTGCCACCCTCTTCTGGCCTTTGAGGACACCTTCACTCATGTGCATGCATGCACATGTGCACAGATACACACGTGTGTGTGTGCACACAACCACATACAAGGGGGGGAGGAGAGATGGACACATAATTAAAATTTTTAGTTATTACTTTCATTCTTCAAATTAGAAAATTACTCAGGAAGATTACCTGATATATTATCAGTGTCAAGCAGCTTGTAAAATGACTACATAGAGACATAAACTGTGGTGTCTGCAAGCCAAACCCAAAAGACGTCCCTGCGGTGTTGGAAAGGAAAGAAGTGGTGAAGTAGAACCATCACTATAGTAACCAAGTAGGACCATCACTATAGTAACCAAGTAGGATCGTTACTACAGTAACCAGAACTGTACTTTGAATCTCTAGCTCTGATCTATCAATGTTTACATTAACACAGAAATATTTAGTGTTTCACTCTGTTTCTGTCATCTCACCAGGCTTTAAGATTGTATTATATTATAGTGCACCCATCTCCCACTTCCCAATTCAGCCTCTGTTAATATACTATCTGGATACCAGTTACAGTTATTGTTGTTTAATATAGTACTGTTGAACTTAGTGGTATACACAGTATTTTTTTTTAAATCACTGATAGATACTGAGGGTCAGGTAATGGGGGATATCCTTCTATATTCTCTGAATATATGTTTGTCTTATTGGTTGATGAATAAATGCTGATTGGCCAGTAGCCAGGCAGGAAATATAGGTGGGGCTACCCGACTAGGAGAATTCTGGGAAGAGCAAAATGAGGGAAGCAGTCACCAGAGGGTGATGCCATGTAGCTACCGGGAAGGTAGGATACCGGGACATTCTCCAGTAAGATAAGGCCATGTGGAAATATATAAATTAATAGTTATGGATTAAAGATTAAAAGAGAGGTAGCCAGAAAGAAGCCTAGCCCATCAGCCAAACAGTTAATGATTAATATAAGCCTCTGGGTGTTTATTTGGGACTAAGCAGCTGTGGGACTAGGCAGGAAAGATACTCTGTCTTCAGTCAGGACATATAGAGGCTTACTTGTCTCTGCCTCCTGGTATCTGGGATTAGCTGGAGGCAGACATTATCAAGAGATGCCCTTTACTCATCAGTAAAGCCTGTGACAAGTTGGCTTCCCATTTGGTGGCTGACTGTAGGGCCCTGCAGGAACCTTGAGCATTTGGTGGCTGACTGTAGGCCCCCAAGGCACCTTGAGCAAGCCTAAAGCTGTTGGCTGGAACATCTTGCCTCAGAGTTGTTACTGGTACTCTGCCTGATTTGCTAACACACATCTTCTGGGGAGGAACTAAGCCCGAGAACTTGCACACTTGACCCTTGATTGTTTCCCACTGTGCTGTGAGTCGGTATATAAGCCTGCTTCATCCCCTCAATAAACAGCATTTGGCATTAGGCATTCCAGCTTTCCTGTTGCAAGAGTGACCTACTGTCTTGTTTTTTTTTTTTTTTTTTTTTTTTTTTTTTAATCTCTAGGCCTTTACCTGATTAGTGGAACAGATTGTAGTGTGGGTGCTACAGCTGACTATCAGCTGGTCTTGGATCTTTCATGAAATGACAATTGGGTTGCAAGAGGTAGTGTCTTACAGGAAGTGCTGTGACCAAGAGGGAGAGTTTCTTCTGATCCACTCTGAAACTGTGCCGGATCCCTTCCTCTGTTGGGTACATATAAATCACTACAAACTACCAAGACTCAATGTGGAGGAGACCTTGGCCTGATGGCAGCTTGGTAACATCTCTTTGCAGATGAATTCTGGGTATGGACCTGCTGTTGATTCAAATTTGTAAAATGGTCCACTCCTTTCTGCTTCCAGAGAAACTAGAAAAGGAAATGAATGTGGATCCAGGAAGGTGTGAGCTGAGGAAGGACTCCCATTAGGGTGAAGAACACTGGACAGCTGACTTTAATCCCAGCATGTAGGAGGCAGAGACATGGATCTCTGAGTTCAAGGCCAGCCTAGTCTACAGAGGGAGTTGATGGGAGATGTCATTCTGTCAATATGTTTCTTTTATTGGTTAATGAATAAAGTACTGTTGGCAAATAGGAAGGAAAGATAGGCAGGACTAGGAGACAAGGAGGATTCTGGGAGATGTAGTGAAGAAGAGTCAACATGTAGGGACTTGAGAAGGTCCAGACCCTCTCTCCAGTATGATAAGACCACGTGGAAATACTTAGATTAATAGAAATGGGTTAATATTTAAGCCAATAAGAAATGCTAGTAACAGGCCAACAGAATTATATCTAATACAGCGTCTCTATGTGTTATTTGGGGCTGACATGACTCTGGGACCAGACTCGATGGAAAACTAGTGATAACAGGGAGTTCCAGGACAGCCATGGATACACAGAAACCTTGTCTCAAAACACAGAAACAAACAAACAAACAATCAAAAAATCCCTCATTGGAATTTCAGCCTCTTGATCTTGAACATCACAGCTTTGAGAATCTTTAGGTAATTCATTTCTCCGAGGCTAACAGTGCATGAGTGAACTAAGGCAGAGTCCTAAAGAGGATTCTTCTCTGGAAGGTGAGTTCATTCCCATGGAAAATTACTTAAAATATATAAAATTAGGTCACAATGTGGCATCCAGGTAACAAGTCCCTTGATTAAAGTGAACAGTCCAAGTATGGAAGAGAAGGTATCTCACACTGGGGAGAGTGGAGACGTTACTCAGGTTAGATGGCAAAGTTGGACCATGAACTCAGACCCCTGGACTTAAGGAAACTGTCCTGTTAGCTTGCTTTGTTTTCAGAAGAGAACAAAAGTATGTGGGCTGGACTAGGGAGGCATTATCAGGGTGATGGGGTTTTAAGTGTCTCTATTCCATGTTATATATGTTGCGGTTAGTATGAGTGTGCCCCCAGATCCTGTAGTCCTCTCTGACTTCAATTGTCCTATAACACAAATGGTATGTTCCAAAAGAAAATACACATTTGGGTTCAGCGGGAACTCAAAAGGGCTTTACAAAAGTCTTTTTATTTGGCTTATAGGTCTCCAAGGCTTCATGTGGTTTTGGTTTTTTACACCAAGTGATGGAGAATGTAATTAAATGTGAATATTAAAGTGTCAGGCAGTGATTAACAAAGGATCTGTGTTAGCTGCCAGGTCCCAACTCCTTCAGATAGGCTCAAGATAGCAGGGCATGGCTAGTTGGGAGTTTCTGTAAGGCCCACACTTCCCCAAATCCCATCCCCACCCAAAAGGAGGAGACAGTGCATCCATTCTCCTGATTATCAGGAGTGCCTGCTTGAGTCTGTGTGCCTGAATTGATCCAAATTCCAGACATGGTCCCTGCCTCAAGCACTCAGAACTACCAGGCTGCACAGAGCCTCGCTGGGGCTCTTTGGCAATTTCAGGGCATCACCAAGACCTCAGCAGGGTGCAAGATGGTCTGACTAGCACCTCACCAGAGCCCACCCGAACCTCATCTCTGCTCACTAGGACTCCTCAGGACCTCTCTTTGCTGCTTTCCAGTCTTTACCACTCCCCCCTCCTCAGCACCAGCTCTGCCTCTTCACACTATTGCCCACTCCCTCCGACACCTGTGCTTTACTTCCTCCAAACCCACGGATATTTTCTCACTCATTACCCACCAAGATTCTAGTGACTTCTCAGGTAACTATTCCCTGACTCCCATCTAGGAAAGCCCTTCCTCACCCTCTTTTTCTCTCAAGGTCTCTTTCCCAAGTCTTCCATTGTGTTCATTCCTCTATCTCCATGCTCCTCTAGTCTGTGGCTTCCTTGGGATGAGGACCAAATCTCCTCTTTCTTTAGGTTCTCAGCACAGTGCGCTCTTGACAGTTCCTGTTACAGTGGGTAAGAAAGCTGGTCCTGGGTAGCCCTTATGTGTGTATGGTAGCAACATGGAGGAAGTAAGGGCCCTAACCTGGACATCTAGGGTATAACTGAAGCATTCAGAGGCCGCCTGGCCTGTGGAGCCTTGGAAAGTCTCTGAGGGCTAGAGCCATTCCCTATCGCTGACTGCCTTCCCTCCATGCAAGGATGACCACTAGCCTGTGTGCCCCTCTCCAGGGAGTAGACCGGGTGAGAACTAAGCCAAGTGATCACCACTGTAGGCCCTGTTATTGGGTGAGCTAAGCCCAGGGCTCCTCATCTCAAACCTGCGACAAATGGCTGAGGTATCTATTTAACATAGCAAAGCAGACACGGTTGCCAGGTTCTCCCTGCATCTCTCAGCCCCTACCTATTACAGGATACATCTGGCATACCTTGCCTGCCCCCTACCCTACCCTTCTCCATCTTGACCCAGGATGCCTTCATTAGTGCCCTTACAGTGTGCTCTTCCTCTGCTCTGTTTGTCAAAAACACCCAGAATGTTTCCAGAAAGACAAAAGAGGAGCTAATTCTCCATATGTCCCATAGTTGCCACAGGACACAAGAAGCTCCTGTTTTATGATGAAACGTGTGGCATCAAGTGCTTACGTGAGCTGCAAGGGGCCTGATAGTCCATGGTTAGAATGTCACCAGTGCTTTGGGAACCCTGCTGTCTAGAAGACTGACAGGCAGATTTTGACCCAGCAGGAGGCTCCCTCCCAAAGTGAGGAAAGCACATCTGAGAAGAGACAGGGGTGCGCCTGTGCTGAGAGCTGGGAGGAGACAGGGGTGCGCCTGTGCTGAGAGCTGGGAGGAGGCAGGGGGTGCACCTGTGCTGAGAGCTGGGAGGAGGCAGGGGTGCACCTGTGCTGAGAGCTGGGAGGAGGCAGGGGTGCACCTGTGCTGAGAGCCTTCCTTGTTAGCAATTAGAGAATCTAGAGAAGGAATTGAGAAACCAGAAGAGGAGGGAAAACAGAATCTAAGGAAAGCAACAGCCATTGTGAAGGCCCTAGGCAGGTAGGAGAATTGTAATGACCATGTTGGATGGAGACTCTTGGGAGGCAGAGAGGATAGGGAAGGCAGAGGCTGTAGACAAGGACAGAGCAGTTTGCATAGGGATTCTGGTTGAGAGAGCATCTTGTCTCCATCCCTTGAGCATGAATACAGCTAGATGAGTTGAAAATGAAACTGCTCAAATAGAAGCAGACAACTGTGTGGATGGGGCTGGATGACAAAGACAAGAGCGCTCGAGTGGAGGCAGAGGCAGCGGCCTGAGGTCAGGGCTTTGAAAGGGTTGGGAAGGCAACACCATGAGTTCTGGGGTAAACTGAGCACTGGACATGACACAGTCAGGTGCCAAGGATGTAGTTACTGTGACTGATACTCCTGGATAGTAGTGCCTCTGCTGGCCTTGACAAGCTCCTTCCTAGACCTGAGCCAGTCTCCCATCAGCAGTGGACCCCAGTGATGGTATCCTCATTATCAACTGAACTGCATTTAGAATCCTGCAGGAGACATCCTTGTGGGCATGCCTATGAGGCTGTTTCCAGAAAGGTTTAAGTGAAGAAGTGTCACCTTAAATGTGGTGACAGTGTCACATACTGAAGGCTCCGACTGAATAGAAGAGGGACAGGAGAAAGCCTGGTGAACATCGGCGCCTCCCTCCCTCCCTCCCCCCCTCTCTCCCTCTCCCTCTCCCTTCCTCCCTAATACTTGACTGAGGATGTAGTATGAACAGACAGCTCCTGAACTAACCCTGGACTGAACCCCTCAAGCCATAAGCTAAAACAAATCTTTTCCTAAGCTACTTCTTATCAAGGATTTGGTCACAGTGATACTGAAACATGGCTGTGGCTATAACCATGTGGCTTGAGGTTCTTTGGGGTGGATTTGTGGGAGGATGATAGAGGAGTTAGAAGCCACAAACCAGAGAAGCCCTAGAATGCTGTAAGCACAGGGCATGGACCATTCCGATGAGAGTTCAGAAGGCCAGAAAGCAGAGAGAAGCAGTAAGACTAAATTCATGACATTCAGAGGGGAAGAACTCTATCAGGAACTGGACTAGAAGCCATTTGTGTTATATTATAGCAAAGGAGCAGTCTGTGTCCTGAAAATTTGAGTGAGACCGAGTTCAAAACTAAGGAACAAATGAAATTGTTCAACAAAGGAAATTTCAAGATAGCATAGTATTCAAGTGTGTTATGGTTACTGCTCACTGCTATTAGTCACAAATGTGGTGACACTATGAAGTAGAAAGATGTTTTAAAAAACATTCAATCTGGCAAAGAAAGGAGTAAGTTGATTGAAGTAGTGGGCAGGGTAAACAATGTTAGTTTGAACAAATTGACAGCAATTGTTAAAGAGATCCCCACAATTAAATAAGAACTTTTCACATTTTGCCCTTGGACGATAGGTATGTGGGTCGCTAAGACCATTTTGAGCTGCAGTGTAATGATGTAAATTCTTAACCTTTCACATAAAAGGAAGATGGCTGAATCAAAGAACACCTTCAGGTCTTCTTGCCTGAGCAAGACAGTGACCCAGAGGAGTCTGCAGCCATGAAAGGAGACCAGGTCACGTCTTGAGCTGGCAGCAGAGCTTGGTGTCATCCACACAGTGTTACCCAATGGGGTAGAAGTTCTGAGTGGGCTCTCTGTGAAGCCGTGAGGGAAAGCCAGAGTTGCAAGGAAGCCTTGGGATAGTGGAGATGCCAGGTATGTGGAATGTTCTTAAAGGACAACTTCAGCCCAGCAAAAGAAAGAGGCCACATGTCCCACAGGCAACAGAGCTAGAGTGGAGGGGCTACCAAAGCCCTTGGGGCAGAGGAAGTGCTGTCAAGAGCCCCAGACGCTATGCATGGAACTGTGTGTGATGTCTTCCCTGCTGAGGTTTGACCTTGCTACACCCTCCTTTCTCCGTTTAAAATGGTACTTTTTATTCTGTTCCATTGTATATTAAAAACATAAAACTTCAAATTAATCAGGCCTTACAGTGAGTTGAGTCTCACAAACAGACTTTGAAGTTAGACTTTCCAACAATGTTGGGAGTACTTCTACCTAAGGGACTCATTGATGAACCATGTGCATTTTGTGCTAAGAAATGTCCATACAGCCTTTAAAGCCAAGGGTAGAATGTCATGATTTAAAACTGAAATGTTTGGGTGTCAAGTTGAGAATGGGTAGAATTGTGATGGTAAATCTTCGTTGTCAACCTGGCTGCATTTTGGACCACATTGGATGTACAACTCTGAGTATGTCTGTTATGTTGTTTCCAGAGAGTTATAACTGAGGAGGGAAGACTTGCCCTATGTGTGGGTTGAGGGCCCAGAGTGAGTTAAAGGTGGAAGAGCAAAACTCTAATGAGCACAGCTAGTCCCCTGTCTCTACTTCTTGACTGTAGATATGTGACTAGTCACTTCATGGTCCCGTTGCCATCCCTGCAGAGATGAGCTGCATTATACTAAATCCTTACTCCCTCATCTTGCTTCTCCTTGGTGTTTGGTCCCAGCAGTGAGAGCTTACTAACACAACTCCGAGACCCTGACAAAGGCTCACCGCTCATCGGCTTCTGTCACCCAAGATATCTTCTCCCCACCACCAGCACAACCAGCCAGTACCTTCTCTCAGAGCAATGCCACCACCTTTGAGTGACATATGAGAGAACTATGGCTTACGGGGCTGTGATGTCAGTCAGTCAAATCTAGGGGCTATAACTTCTAAGCTCCTGCCACTCTCACCCTGTCAGAAAGTGGGAGGACCATGGTGAGAACAGGTTTCTCTTCAGACTCTGCAAACCAAGCGCAGACCCTAGAGCCCATTGTGTGGTGTGTGTCTGGTCCCTTATCAACCTGCTCTTAGCAGCTAGATGTGCTCCTTTGACCTCTTGGGATGATCTGACCTTGGTAAGGCAGGCTGAGTGGCAGGCTAGAGTACCCCAAGCCAGGTTATAAGGCCAATTTGGTATCCTTGTTGGTTGAGAATTGAACATGGAATTAGAATTTATGGGATACATGCACAAAAGCAGGCATCATCAGAAGCTTGTTTATATATTGCTCTACAACAGTCTGCCCTTGGCCTGCCCCGTCTGTCTTGGATGCATGAAGATAAGATTTTGTGACAGTACATACAGCCAGGAGCACACAGCAGAAGAGCATTCCTGCATTCCTAGCGTGGGACAGCCCTGCTAC
This sequence comes from Phodopus roborovskii, assembly GCF_943737965.1. Lineage (NCBI taxonomy): Eukaryota > Metazoa > Chordata > Mammalia > Rodentia > Cricetidae > Phodopus > Phodopus roborovskii. The sequence continues at coordinate 118,892 of NW_026125355.1, read as the reverse complement.
AGCTTGGCCCGGCACTGTAGTGAGCATCCCCGACACTCAGCCTTCACTCCCTTCTGTTTTATTATGGCATTATTCACCTGGGATAGCTTTTGAATAATGTTTATTTCAAGCACTTCCTGCATCTGGAGAGTATCAGGGGGGAATTTCAGACAGGAAATCCATCAAGTTGGGAAGCTGCTGCCTCCCCCCTCACCCCATCGCTCCTGCAAGAGGTGGCACCTTGCCCTAAGATACTTTTCCTCCCTTCAGCCAGGCAAGATCTTCCCCAGTCTGCTCTAATGCTAGGCTCTAGAGAGGACAGGAGGCCATGGGGGCAGACATTTGGATTGATGCTTCTAATCATTCAATGGGGGTGACGATGGCACCTGCCATGGCACTACATAAATGTAGTGGAGAGAGAGGCGTTGACACATGCAGGACACTAACACTGGCAAGGTGCTAATACCGCCAATTTATGCATGAATTGCTATTGTCAAAAACATAAAAATGTGTCTCAAGCACCTTCCAGGTGTCAAGCAGGAGCTTGCTGCAGTTTACATTCTCTACTCATCCTGTGTGAATACCCGTGGGACTCACTAGAGCTAGCGCTCAGGAAAAGAGGCAGAACAGCAGTCAGTATGTGGACTCTTGGTCTCCCGTTTTGGTGGTCAGTGCTTCCCACAGGACAGAGAAAGGAGAGGACACATCTCCTGTTTTGGTGGTCAATGCTTCCCACGGGACACACACTCTAGCTCTCAGATTGTGCTGGGCTTGCGGGGACTCTTTTACAGTGGGGGAAACAGAAGGTCCTGAAGCCTTTTATGTGTCCAGGCCACATGTGCCAGCTATAGAGCTGAGTACCCTCCAGGCAGGTGGTTCCCTGAGGCTTTGTCTGTGTCTACCCACAAACCTCATGTCCCTCAACTCCCTCACGAGAAATGTCACTGACTCATGATCTTGGTAAAAGCTAGATCTGTCTATCTAGCTATATAGATACATCTATGTGTAGATTATAGATATAGATACATAGATATCATGTGCCACTACATTCCCCCTCCCAGAAACGGAAATGAGTTACTCTCATAGGCCACAGCAATGTGTTCTAAACTATCATAATGCTCAAACTTCAGTGATGAAAGTCAACCTTCCTATGAAACACAGTAGATTATTTTGGGAGCTACAGCAACTCATAGATTTGCTACAGGATAGTGTCCTTTCTTTTCTTTTTAATCTTCCTCAAATTGTTATATTTTATATGTATGGCTGTTTTGCCTGTACTTTTGTGTACCATTACACGCCTGTTGCCAATGGAAGCCAGAAGAAGTCATCATATGTCCTGGGACTAGAGTAACAGATGATTGTGAGCTGCCATGTAGGAGCTGGGAATCAACCTGGGTCCTCTGGAAGAGCAGCTAGTGCTCGTAACCACTGAACCTTCTCTCCAACCTCCTGTGTGCTCTCTTTTGATGTCCAATGAGGAAGAAACATGACTAGTGCTAAGAGTCCAAAACAGGGTCCAGAAGTCCACGAGCAGGCATCTTGGTATCCGATTCTCAGCTTCTACCCCCTGCCCAAAGAAGAACTAAGTCAGGAACACAAAGGACAGCTATAGAATGATCATAAATAAATTAGCAGAGCAGAGTCAGGATGAAGAAGATCTCATGTGTTCAAACTTCCTGCTGTGTGTCAGCATCTACCATCACAAAACAGCCTCACAGCTGACATTGTCCATTTAACAGAGGTACAGAGGCACCAGTCCTTTGCAAAAGGCACGTAGTTAGCAGACTGGAGAGTTAAAATGCAGCCTTGGCTTTGCTCTCCAAGCTGTGCTCTTGGGAAGAAAGTTGGGAGAACAAGTAAAGAACCCCTAACCCAGACAAACAAAACAGTCTGTGCAGTTCTTAGGACATAGCTTTATCCCTTTGCAGAGGGCCCAGGTGGAAGAGGTTGGGGAAAGAACAGAAGAGGTGATGGGAAGGAAAGGGAATTGGAGTAGCTACCTTGTTGTTCCTTTGACCCATGATAGCCTATCAGACACTGTTCCTAAGTGGTGTCCCATCTGACTTACCCTAATCCTTCCATGCAAGGCATGCCTGGGAGAGTTTAGATGAATGTCAGGGGAGATAGCTTGACGGCCACCTGGATGCAGACCCCTCGCTGCCAGGGAGGATGATGGCTTCAGGAGAGTGTAGCTTCATTTGAAGGGCCAAGATGGGTTGTATTTCTCTGCTGTTTTCCCCTGACATCCTAAAGACTCTCAAGTCAATCTAAAGTACAGATACCGGCAGGGATGGACCAAAGAATATCTAAAAGGCATGCACCTAGTGTGTGCACATACATATAGACAAAACACTCAGATACAAATAAACAAATAATTTTAAAAGACCTCACTCTTGTGATAACAGTTCTAGTCCAAAAGGAAGGGCAGAATCCTCATGACCCAGTCCTTACTGGAAGATGCCAGCTCTCAGCATTGTTGCCCTGAGAATTAAATCTCCAACACATTAGCTGGGAGGGACACATCCAACCACAGCAGGTGCTATGAGTACTGTAGCCCCAGGCTTGTTCTGTACATATGAAATACATATATGTATGTATGTATGTATGTATATTTTCCTTAAGAGTTTTTGGCATCATAGAATCTTCATCCAGTAACTGATGGAAGCAGATGCTGAGATCCACAATTACCCACTGGACCAAGCCCCGGGAGTCCAGTTGAAGAGAGGGAGGAGAGATTATATGAGCAAGGGGGATGCATCAAGATCATGATGGGGAAACCCACAGAGACAGCTGATCAGAGCTCCTAGGAGCTCATAGACTCTAGAATGACAGCTAGGGAGCCTGCATGATACTGACTTAGGCCCTCTGCATGTGGGTGACAGTTGCGTAGCAGGCTTCATTGGCTACCATGGGAGGCCCTACCCTTTCTGAGGAGTGGATGGTGCTTAGAAAGGAGGCGAGGGAAGGAACAGGAGGAGAGGAGGGAGAGGAAATCGTGGTTGGTATGTAAAAAAAAATAAAGTTAATAAAAATAGAGTTTTTGAGAGGTTTTTGGGAGACTCAGGTCCCTAATTTGAGGTGCTGTAATTGGATCCTTAACTTATAAAATTAAACTGTGTTCAGTTGGGTTGATGTGGGAAGTCTTCTTGCCACCCAGGGCTATGGTGATATTCAGGCCTGGGCTGCTGCCAAGGGCTGTATCTGGGTCTATGGCCCTACTGAAGCCAGGGTCTTTGTTGATGTCTAAGGCTCCTGTTACCACTAAAGGCCAGAGGGATGCCCAGGGTCTGGGCTAATATCTAAGGCTATGTTGGTATCAGAGGGATGTGCTACCTTGGGGGCCATTCCCATCTGGTGGCCTGAGTTGACACCCAAGGCCATGATGTTGTCTGTGCCTGAGCTCCTGCCACAGGTCATGTCTGGGTGTGTGGCCCTACTGTAGCCAGGGTCTGTGTTGATCTCTGTGGCTCCTGGTATAACCAGAGGCTATGCAGATGCCTGGGGTCTAGGCTGATACGTGAGGCCATGTGGCATCTGAGCATCATGCTGATGCCAAGACCTTACAGATCTGAGTGTTCTGTACTGGCCCCTAGGGTCATGGTGATGTCCAGTCTGGGCTGCAGCCTAAGGCCATGTCTGAGTTCATTGCCTCACTATACCCAGGGCCTGTGCTGATATCAGTGGCTCCTATTACTACTGAAGACCATGCAGCTGCCCAGGGTGCCATATTGGAGTCCAGAGACCATAATGCCGCTGGGCCCATGTCAATCTGAGAGGCCTACACTTCCACCCCAGCCCATGTTGACATCTAGGTCCAAGGTGCTGTTGGTCATATGTGGGTTCGTGGTCTTTCTGCAACTGGGTCTGTGTTGATGTGCATAGCCTGTGTTACCACAGTGGTCCATGTGGACTATGTGTTGAAGTACAAGAGCTGTGCTGAGCTGGCTCTGGCCCTTATCATGGGCATGGAGAGCTACCTTCTGCCCCTTGCCTGAAGGAGCTTGTCCCAGAGGCCTAGACTGACCAGTTCAGCTACTACCCAGGCCCACATGCAGGGCTTGAGTTGGTACAACTGAACATCTACCTCATCTATGACCATTGGGGTGCATGAAGGGACTGACCTGTGGAACCATTGTCTCCGGGCAACAGCAAAATATCTGAGAAGAGTTTTGGTGAGGGTCCAGTATTGACAATGAACATCTGCAGGTAAAGCTCTTTGGGCAAAAGGATACACTGCATGATACACAGTAGCTCTCAAGGCCACTGAGAGGAGTGGGGAGGTGACAGAGAGGAGGAACCACCTGCATTTGTTGTTGTTTGCTCTTTCATTTATTTTCATCTTCAACGCTGTTTTTAATTGATATTTTTATTTTACTTTTAATTCTTATTTTATTTATAGTCTTCCTTTTTTAAGCTTTCCTTTGGAGGTGGGTGCTACAAAGGTGAAGGACAGATATTGAGGGACAAATTGATGTGATTGGGGATCATGATGGGAAATTCCCAACAAGTCAATAAAAATATGTTGGAAAAAGAAGAAGAAAAATTGTTTTCAATTATAACATCTTCCAAATGCCAAGTTTCAGTGTAAAAAAATACCCTTAAAAATCAGAAATATAAAGTCCCAGCCTTCCTTCTGTTGCCAGAACACACTGTTCCATGAGAATGCCGTGTCTGTGGACTCGCTGATGGCATCAGATCTATACTTCTAACTTCTATTTGAGATCTTCAAGCCTCACCACACTCTTGCCTCTCTCTTCTTTCTGTCATGCATGAACCGGTAATCCCAAACCACATGCATTTCCTCGAAGACTACTCATCGTCTCCTGTCACTGGGCCAGCATATGCTGTTCCCTTTGCTGGGAATGCTCACCCTCTTTTCTACTGTGCTTGGAAACGGATGGTCCTTTCATACTTTAGGAAGGTCCTTTAGGAAGCCCTCCTAGAGTCTTTGTCGGTTACAGTTTAACAACAGCAGCAACAATGCATGAGTGCACTGAGCACTGGTTCAGTTTGGTTATTTCATCTCCACCAGATGCCTTTCTCCTTCCTTCTGCTAACTAGTTGCAGCTCCCTGTTAGGACACCACTGCATATTTTAACAGAAGGATGATGACTTTTTTCCAAAGCCTGAGAAGTACCAGGGGACTGGGTGATAGTCCTGCCAATAAGAGACTGCACCAAGGAAAACACTCTAAGCCTCGGGGCATGCACTTTCTCTAAAGAGGATTCCTGCAGGTGTGGGTGTGGACAAGATGTGGTCCTCCCACAACACCACTTTGGTCTATGAGATCAAACTTTCCTTCACGGCCATTCTCAGAGCTCCTTCTCCAACCACCTCTTCTTAAACTTAACCTTCTTCTACTCTTTCTGTCTTTCTGAATTGCTCTATTACATTAAATTGGGAACTGGATTCCCATAAGAAGACAAAACCATGCAATTTAGCATCTCTTTGCTTTATCTTAACACTAGGCAAAATCTGTGAGCTACTACTCTGTTTCATTTAAAATTTTATTAGAGTGGTTACTGCGTGTCAGAGGTCAACTGGTATGGCTGACAAAAGCATGGGCCCTTCACAGAAAGTGTCTGGAGGTCAGAAGACATCTTGCAATATGTCTCTTCTTCCACCTTGAGCTTGCCAAGTTATCGCAGTAACTACTTACCCACCTGGCCATCTCACCAGCCCACAAATGCCTCCACTGTAAAAACAAATGGAACAAAGTTTAAGTCATCAGAATCTGCCAGCTAACATATAATGGGGGACTTTCCAGCCAGAAAGATCAAACAGCACTACTGTATAACTAAAGCCAATCGTATATTTTTGTTTCGTTCCTTCTGAGTTCACCCTAATGAAGCCTTCCCTTTTCGACCCTCAGTGGATTCCCTAAGCCAGCTTTGGTTGGATGTTTCATAGCTCATGAATACCTGTTAGCACAAATAAACTCTTTAAAATTTTATGTGTCTCGGTTTCCATCTTAACATCCCCCGTGCTGTTTAGAAACCCTCCAGGAATATTTTATAAATACGGATGCCTGAGTCCGACCTAGACAGACTCAATCAGATTGACCTATTCTGTTAAAGGCCCCAGGTGATATTAACATGAGTGTCGAGTGCTGACCTCCATGTCCCACAAGCCTTGCTAGATCTTTGGGACTGACCACCCACTCTGAGGAGGGAATTGAACATGTTGTCACTAAATACTGAAAAGAAATGTTTAGTTAATGGTGTTGAAATGGTAGCAACCAGAATCTTGATTACTTGGTTCATCTTTGTTGATAAATTTCTTAATACTTAAAGGAAATTTTTGCATGGAGAATGGGCCTACAAATTATGCCTTAATACATTGTAGTTTACTTATTATAAGAAGATATCAGGAAATTACTATACTTTTGGGGCTGATCATCGGGAGCCATCCACCTTGGCTTTTGAGGGTCTCACTGTAACCAAATGTTTTCCTATTAGTTTGTTTGGGTGGCCAGCATGCCTCAGCAATCCTTCCTCCCCTCTGCCTCCCCCCCTCCCCCTGCCCCCATGTGCTGATCCAGCCCTGGGGTTATGGCTGTGTGTCACCATTCCAAGCTTCTTACATCATGCCAGGAAGGCACTTGGCCCCCTGTTTGTGGCCAGGTCATCTCTTTACTGATTGGGTTACAATGCACCCTACCTGCTTTATGGCTTTTGAGCAACAGGGTTTATTCTAAGTTGTGAAATTGCTTATAGTAAGTTGCTCGTAATATTTCCTTATTGTTCTTTAAATCTGCAGCGACACACCCTGTTTCCTTCCTGATTTAGTCTCATTCCACTGATTTCTCAGCTCTATTGATCTCTCTCAAAGAGCACACTTTTGCTTCATTGTCCATCTTTTGTGTTTTCTGTATCCCTGATTGGCTTCTGCCCCCTCCCTGATGCTGATAGTAAAGTGGATGGAGTCAGGATGGCCCGAGTTTCACCCTACTCATTTTGATACATTGCATTTTCATTTTCACACATCATTATATTTTTTGTTTGTTTGTTTCCTATGAGAACTTTCTATGGATTATTTAATTTCCAAATCTTTAGAGACTGTCCTCTTTATTTTCTGTTGCCTATATCTAGTTGATTCCATTGTGGTGAGAAACTATATATTCTGCATGGTTTAATTTGCTTACATTTTATTTATTTTTGTTTTGTCATTGTGTGTGTATGCATGAGTGTTTGTGAATGACCACAGGATGCATATGCATGTGGGTGACAAAGGACAACTTGGGAAACTTGGTTTCACCCACCATGTGTGTCCCAGTGATCAAATCCGTGTTGTCAGGTTTGGGAGAAAGCACCTTTACCCACTACAGCATCTCTTCACCCTAATACTTAACATTTTATGCTCACAGAATGGTCTATCCTGGTGAATTTTCCATACTCAGGATGGGGTATATTCTGTTGCTGTTTATGGAACATTCTAAGTGTGCCAGTTAGACATCATTGGGGGGCGGGGGCTGTATATTCAGATCCTCAGGAGCTGAGCTGCTGAAACAGGTATCACAGTCCTCACTTAGAACTGTAGATGTATGCAATTTTCCTTTCATTGCTACCAACATTTATCACACCTGTTGAGGCTTGGTAGTTGTTTGGTACAATAAATACAGAATTGTCCTGTCCTCCCGGATTGGCCTCTTGTGGTGATGTAATGTGCCTATTGTCTCTAGTTATTTTCTTCATTCTGAAACTAACTGACCTGCTATTGACATAGTCTAGCCTGATTTTTCCTTACTGATATTTCCAGAACACATTGTCTTCTCCCTTTCTTTTTCTTTCAGCCTAAGTCACTGAATGTGAAGTGGGTTTCTGATAAACAGCCCACAGTTACAGTGTGCTTTGAAATCCACTCCACCCATCTCTGTGTCCTAATTGGAAAGTCGAGATTGTTTTCTCGGTTTCTCTTTTCTCATCTCCTGATAGGTTGCTGGAACTTTACAGTTCAGTTTGATTCACCCTTGTCAAGTCCATCCCATCAGGGATTTTCCTGTGGTTGTTTGAGGTGCTGCAATATATGTGTGTGTCTTCAGTATTTTGCCACTTTGAGTGAAGCACTGACTTCATTTCTGAGATGGCTTATTTTCTAAACTTTTGACTTACATTGTCTTGACTATCAGGTGGTGTCATTGCTTTTATTTCAATAATTAGATATGATCTATCTCCCTGCTCTTCAAATTCTTTTCTGGGTATTTTCTATTTTAAAGACTTCAGCCATCCATTAACCTCAGGACTGCCGTTGACAAACTTTTCAACCTTTCTCTGCCTGTGAATATCTTTATTGCCTCTTTATTCTTGATGCTCTCTCTGGATATAGAGTCATGGTTGAGTCACTGCTTTCTCTTGGGTGCCAGGTTCCAGAGAATCTCTCTGTTATGCAAAAGGATGCCTCCCTAAAGGCCATGATTCTCTCTGGCTGTTTCCAAGAATTTCTCTCTTTCACTTTCTGAACTTATTATGACATGCCTTGGCTGGGATTTCTTTGAATTCGCCATATCTTGCATTTACTAAACCTTTCAAATCTGTGCAAAGTTTGGAAACTTGCAGCCATTATTTCTTCAAACACTCTTTCGATCAATGTCTCGCTCTTCTCTCCTCCTGGGACATCTAGGATAGGAGCATCGTTCTCTGGCCGTTGCCCTGCAGCTTTCTGAAACTGCACAGCCCATCTTAATTCCATCACTTCCTCTGTTGGGGAAGAGCAGGAGAACCTGGAACACACATGCTGTACACATATCTTAACATCCTGAGAAAACACAGGAAAATCCCAGATGGGATAGACTTGACTAAGTCAGACTACAATCATAATCCAGCCACCTATCAGGAGATGAGAAAAGAGAAACCGAGAAAACAATCTCGACTTGCCAATTAGAAAACAGAGATGGGTTTGGTGGAGTGGATTTCAAAGCACACTGTAACTGTGGGCTGTTTATCAGAAACCCACTTCACATTCAATGACTTAGGCTGAAAGGGAGAAGACACTGTGTTCTGGAAATATCGGTAAGGAAAAATCAGGCTAGACTATGTCAATAGCAGGTCAGTTAGTTTCAGAATGAAGAAAATGACTAGAGACAATAGGCACATTACATCACCATCAGAGGGCAATCCAGGAGTGTGCCTGAGCCAGAGTCTTTAGTTTCCTTTCCATTACTAAGTTGCAGCTTCGTTTCCTTGAATTAAGAGAACTTGGATAAAGCTGAGAAGACGGTATCAGGTCCATGAGCAGCCTCCCTTGCTGATAGAAGCATTTACATCACCTGCAGGCTAGCAGAGGGGAAGGAAGAAGGCCAAAGGAAACAGCTGTCATGATGATGGGAAAGACAGGCTTGTATACAGGGATGGAATAGCACTTTTGCTAAAGAAACCACTACCATGAGGGAGAAACACAGTGAATTTTGAGGCATTTGAAATTATATTTTCTAACAGGGTGTGAACAACCAGAGGCCTAGAAGCATTGGTTTGGGGACCTTCCCCATTAGGCTGTTAAAGTTTGTTAAACTATACACTGACCTCTCTTGAACAGGAACTGGGGTGGGATTTAGTGCCGATGTTTAATTTCCCGATTTCACAGCTTTGTCTTCCTTTTTCCTAAGACTGAATCACTAGGCTTTCCATGACCTGATATTAACAGAGTGTATCACTAAGTGGAATGAGACTGACCTGTGACATATTCCAGGAGTGCTGGAGAAAGGACATGTCTATGTAATCCACGCTGTCAGAACTAGAGCCTAGGGTCTTTACGCACAGGTACTACTAAAATAATTAAAGCTCATATTCTAAACACACTCATATCCGCTCTTTTCTCACTGTGCACTTTGTAATATCCTCTGGCTGGTTTTGATGGAAAAAGTTTCTCAGTGGAGTGTGAACATACGGTACATCTCACATATCAGAGGGCTATCCCTTCTGTAAGCCTTCATTCTGTAAGCAATGCGAGGAAACTGAAGATAATTACTTGTGGTATAAAAAGTTCCTTGAACTAACACACAAATGAATTAAAGTTTACATGGAATTCTCGGTCAATTAAGAACACTTTTAAAGGAAGGGAAGCCCATGAAATCTCACAGGACCTATTTTCTAACAAAAATTTAAACATTTTATCTTTGCTGCATCTTTTTAAAGATGAAGCTGGCTAAAATGTAACTTCATGCTCTTAAAAATAAGATCTCTTAGAAAAGATGGACTCTGGTACAAGCCTTGACTGAGATGGTCTCTTATTTATCATGAGAGTTTTAAAGAGAGAGCATGGAACGTGTGTCTAAGAGACAAATGGCCAGTTTAAAGTCGTGGTGGCTTTTCGGGAAAGTACATGTGTGAGTGTTGCCAAATGAAAATGTGGCTGAAATGGGCCAAGCTGGATCGGTGAAGCTCATAAAAGGACAATGTAGTCATTAGAGCTATTCCCAAATGTTCCAGCTTCATGTTGTTTGCCTGAGAATGTCCTTCTCTATCCCTTGAAAGTTATGTGTAGCTCAATGACTCGCCTGGTCTATGAAACGTGTAAAGCCCCCGTGAGCCAACAAAGAGAGCTTTGTTCCTCCCCATGGGCTCAGGGATTATGGTGCACAGAGAAAAGCAGTTTTGATAGCCTTAAACCCCTCCTGGCTGCAAGAGGCAAGACTCTCTACCCCAGTCCCCTAGGCCCCAAATCTGACAAAACTGAATGGAAGGAATGAGAAGCAAACTGTGTTTTTACCTTTGTGCATTCAGCCTGCCAAAACAAATAACTATGGACGTGGTGGAAAATGGGTAACAGACACTTGTGGCTCACCATTCTGGAATTCGATGAAAGTGTTGATAAAGTCGGTACCTGATTGGGGAGCACATCTAAACAGCCCATTTGTGGGAACTTCACATTTGAGAAAATGATAGGAGAATTGTCTGGGATCTGGGTTTGAACTATCACTTTCCAAAGACCTCACACTTTAATACACCATCAGATTGATCGGGGGCTAGAATTGGTTTAGAGAGATGCCTCATCAATCAGTGTGGGGACCCAATACTCACATAGGACAGCTCATTGCCCGCTGTCACCCTAGCTCCTGAAGATCTGTTAGCATCTTCTGGCCTCTGCAGGTACCTGCACTCATGTGTACATGCCCAGAAACAGACATACATGCACACATGTAATTAAAAATATGCATTTGGAGAGGACACAAATATTCTTTACCTGATATACAAAATGCATGCTCTCTTTGCATGCAGTTATACTTGCTTCATTCCAATAGTCTCTAAAATGTTTCATTAACTCAAAAGCTGTAAGCCCAATGTCTCACCTAAGTATCATTTAAGTGCATTCTGGGTAAGACTCGATGTATGTTTTCCATTCTGAGATGTTTTTCTTCTGCTCAAAACCTACATTCAAGCATGTGTTTCCAAAATGAAATAGAGAGAAAATCATAGGGTGGCTCTTCTCCTTCCAATAAGAAGGAGGGACAGATTGGGTTCCAGTGCAGAACCCCATAAAAACAAATCCCTTTACTCTTGACATTTAAGGGCAAAGGGAATCACCTTTTGGGGGTTTTTGCACTGGAACCCAAATGTTCTCTCCATAGGGACAGCTACACATCTAGTAGCTCATATCAGAGCTGGAAGCAAGCACTGCCCAAAACAAATACAAGTAGCCAATATTGAAACACAAGTCAGAAAGACTGCTTAAAAATGGGCGGGACCCTTGAATCAAAAAATAAAACTGATTGGTCAGGTTTTATACTTATTATCATCACAGAATAATTAGCTCTGGACTTGCTTTCCTATTAAAAGTAACTATAAACTAAGTACAAAAAAGTGTTAGCAGTTAGCCAAAGGAAGCACAGACCAGCGGTATTTAAGAGAAGAAGTCACACACCACACACCGTGAGTTTCATTTCACTTTGTTTTCTGCCAGGCAGGGATACTTCTAGCCTTTAGGAAAGAATGAGGAGGCAATGTTTAAGGGAGAAAGTGTTTCACTGAGCTAAGAAGGCAAAAATGGGGAAGCCCAGGAGAATCAGAGTAATGAGGGAAAATGAGTTTCCCAGCAAGCCCTGGGAATCTGCACTGGGGGGCTTCCCCCTTAAGTCTTTACTGAGATCTGGGCCAGAGAGAGCAAAGTGAACCTCACAGATCTAGAAGAGATCTTCCCCTGTGGACGTGGACAGTCTTAGAGAAGACACCAGGGTTGTTTAACCCTGGGACAGCACCCAGTGCCAGCCTGGTGAAGTCCACACTCCAGAGTAAGGGGCTTGCCCCAAGATTATGTGAAGAAACTATTCTGAAAGTCAAAACTAGTAAGCAATAAACAAACCGCACTCAATCTCTCCCGAACAGACTGAAACAAAGCCTGCAAGTCCAGAAAACTGCTTATTGGTAACTTAACTGTCTGTGAAGCAAACTTCATTACCCTGCTGTGGGAAGAAGACAGCACACCAAAGCATTCTACAATATATCATCAGATGTGTTTTGACACCGAGACAAAAAGAGACCAGGTATAGGAAGAAGCTGGGAATACAATTCATTGTCAAAGAGGCAGGGATATGTGACATGTAATCTGGTCAAAATAGTCCATAGAAACAACCTAAGATACTTCAAGTATGAAATAACAGGCAAGATCACTGAAATAGCAATTTTAAATTTTAAATATGCTGAAGCATTTAAGGACAATATGGAGAAAATATGGAATGTAGCTGGACACACTTTCATTGGGGAGGAAGAGGCATGCAGGTCTCTGAGTTAAAGGCCAACCTGGTCTACAGAGATTGTTCCAGGACAGTTGGGGTACATAATGAAAGCCTACTCTCTCTCTCTCTCTTTCTCTCTCTCTCTCTCTCTCTCTCTCTCTCTCTCTCTCTCTCTCTCTCCGTGTGTGTGTGTGTGTGTGTGTGTGTGTGTGTGTGTGTGTGTGTGTGTGTCTCAGATGTGGAAATGTTTGGGACTTTTGATTAGAAAAGCCCTTGAATACTGGAAGCAGAGTTTAAGGAGCCATAATATGGGAGCTTAGAAGAGTGTTAAGAGAAATGTGAACAGTGGAGAGCTCACTCATGAAGATTCAAAGGGGAACAAGGACTTTATCAGAAATTTAGAAGCTATTCCTGGGATATTTGGGCTGAGGTATGGCTTCCCTTTTCCAGTGTCCTGTATTCTGAAAACTTAGGTGACCTTTAATATAAAGATAATAGAGTAATTTGTTTGGAAGAGGAAGGTCCAATACAAAGGACAGTCAGACAGATGCTGGAGAGTAGCTAGCTAGGATCATTAAGGATGTCAGCATTACTGAAGATAAACCTGTAATGCCCTGAAACAAAAAGACATCCTAGGACAAGCCCCCACATCAGAGGCCCCTTCTTAGGAAGAGCCACATTCACTTAAAGAAGGAAAACCTAAGCAGAGGGTGTTTTCTGCCACTTGAAAACAACTGCCCAGGAAAGTGTTTCCCTGGGTTAGCACACAGATTCTAATACAGATAATGATCCAAGCAAGGCAGGCTCCATCCTGAGCTGGCAGCCAATTTAGCCATTGTCATCCACGTGATACTAGTTTTAGAGGCATTAAAAGATAAAAATTCACAGCACTCGGGAGTCAGAGTTCAAAGCCAGCCTGGTCTACAGAGTGAGTTCCAGGGCAGGCTCCAAAGCAACACAAAGAAACCCTGTCTCCAACCCCTCCCCCCAAAACAGATAAAAATTGAGGTCATTCATGACTTCGGAGAACAGCCAGCTGAGAGTAGGCAATATGTGACAAAGTCAGAGTCCCTGCAAGGAGGCTATCAGGGCCATTGTGTGAGACTGTGACACAAGATCTTCAGAGCCCAGTTGATAATGAGTTATATCTTACAAGTGATGTATTTGGGGGTCAAGTTGACAAGAGCTGTGATTTTTAGTGGTAATTGTAGATTTGGAAGGATCTGGAATCATCCGGCTGATGAGCTTCTGTGGAAGATTTTTATGATCGCATTGACTGAGGTTAGAAGACTCACCCACTTTGGATGCCACACTTACATGGATGGGATTCTGGACCATCAGAGAAAGGGAAGTGAGGCATCAAATGCACCCATCCTCTGCTTTCTGATTAAACTGTGGTGTGACCCCTCCTTCACCATGGGCAGTACCCTTGAACCAGAATAAGCCCTGTCTCCTTTGAGTCTCTCCTGTCATAATGTTTCACTATAGCAAAGCAAAAATAACTAAGACAACAGCCACCTTAGTATCATTTACAAAAACCAGAAAATAGTGAAACCTCTTTCAAATGCTGGATTCAAAAGAGAAATGCAGTTCACAATTCTACGTGTCTCAGGTTATGCTTTGAGTGCATGGCTAAAATAAGTTATTTTCACATAAATGAAAGCTTTACACTAAAACAATGTGTGACCACAGAACTGTACTATATCATAAGAACAAGATGGTGGTGGGGAGGTCAAGAGCATGATGGGGAAAACCACAGAGACAGCTGATGCGAGCTAGTGGGAGCTCATGGACTATGATGCGGGGGAACCTGCATGGGACAGAACTAGCATCTCCGAATGTAGGTGGCAGTCATGTAGCTGGATTTGTTGGGGGGTGTCACTGGCAGTGGTAGCAGGACCTATCCCAGCTCTGAATGAACTGGTCTTTTGGAGCCCATTCCCTATGGTGGAACACCTTGCTCAGCTTTGATGCAGGGGGAAGGGACTTGGTTCTGCCTCAACTTTGTATGCCAGAACTTTGTTGACTCCCCAAGGAAGGCCCTACCTCCTCCTCTGAGTGGATGGGGGTATAGGGGGTAGAAGAAGGGGAGGAAGGGGAAACTGGGGTTGGTATGTAAAACGAATAATACTTAAAAAAAAGAATTACTGAAGAAAATCCTTTAGGCTGACTGGAAACACCACCAAATGGACACTTGTATTTGGGAAATTAAGAGTGGATAAATATAAACATTTTCTTTAATATGTAAGCAGATCTTATCAGACTGGAAAATAAAACAGATTTCACTGTAGATAGTTCATAAGAAGCACACTTGAATTACAAACACATGGAAATTTGAAAGCAAAGCATTAAAAAAAATGTTCATGGAAACACAAAATGTAAGAAAGCAGACATGCACATATTGAAATCAGAAATGAATGTGGACTCCAAAACAGAAAATATTTTCTGAGATACAGCTATAATGTTATACTAAAAAAAAGAACCAACTGATCAAGGTACACCAAAAATAAAAGCTTTTTTAAAAATTTAAGTCTTATAACAGTCCAAAATACATAAATAAAAGCCAAAAATAAAGGTGGGCAATTATAAATGGGGGTTTAACTCCCCTCTTTCAGTAACTACAGAAGTATACACACAAACAAAGAGTAACATAAACAAAGCTTAAACAAAACCAAGACCCAGCTTCTTGGTTTAACTGATATTTATAGAACATTATCCCAAATAAAGACAGAATGTACACTGTTGAAATCAGACTGAACATTCATAAGTTAGACAATATGTTGAGCCATTAAATGCTTCAATATATTTTAAAACTACTTTTCTTTGTTTTAAAATAACTCTCTCTCACTCTGTCTCTCTGTGTGTGAGTGTGTGTGAGTGTGTGTGTGTCCATGTACCATGGCTCACATGGAGAGATCAGAGGACAACTTGGGGGAGTTGGTTCTCTAGTTCTCTCGTGTGGGTCTGAGAACTGAACTCAGAAGGTCAGGCTTGGCCACAAGCATCTTTACCCACTGAGTCATCTTAGTTGCCCCTTCAATAATTAAAAAAAAAATGAAGTGTAATAAAAAATTATTTTCTGACTATAATGAAATTAGAAATCAATAATGATAAATTAGATGTCACAAAAATTTAAAAATTTGGTAGTATACTTCAAAGTACTTTGTAATTTTGTATGTATATTTATAAATGAAGAATAAGGGCCTGAGAGATGGCTCAGCAGTTAAGAGCACTGACTGCTCTTCTAGAGGATCTGAGTTTGATTCCTAGAACCATCTGTAATCCCAGTGCCAGGGAACCCAAAGCCCTCTTCTGACTCTGACTACTACAGACACTGGGCCTGTGCGCACAGAAGTACATGTAGGAAAAATAAAAGCCCATAACATAAAGATAGAATTATATATATATATATATATATATATATATATATATATAGAGAGAGAGAGAGAGAGAGAGAGAGAGAGAGAGAAGAAGAAGAAATCATAAGTGAAACTGGGGGATGTAGCTCGGTTCACATGGTTCACACAGTGAATGCATGAAATCCTGGAATCAAACCCCAGAACCATGAAAGCCAGCCGTGGTGGTCTATGTCTGAAACAGCAGCACTCAGGAGAACCAGAAGGTCATTGCCCTGGGCTATAGAGTGAGTTCAAGGCCAGTCCGTAATATATGAGATCCTGTCTCAAAATCAAAGCAAAATTAAGTGGAAGTCATCGTTGAATAGAGACTTCACAAAATAAGTTATTACACAACCATTTTGGAATTTATAGTAAAGTTTCTTCTAGCATTTTACTACTAGAAAAAAAAAACCTGCATGCTCATTGAACCACTTGTATAAAAATATTTCAGTGGACTAGAGAGATGGGTCAGCAGTTAAGAGAACTTGCTACTCTTACAAAGGACCTGGATTTAGTTCCTAACACTCACATGGTGGCTCATAGATGTTTGTAACTTGAGTTCCAGGCTTCTGAGGTCTTCTTCTGACCTCTGTGGAGCACCAGTCACACCAGTGGTGCCCATGCATACAATCAGGAAGACAGACACATAAGTTAAAACAAAATGATTGATCTTTTAAAGGAGACTGTAGCACTTCTTGAATTTTATTTTAAAAAATTTTAAATGGGGAAACAATCCAAATGATTTGCAACAAGAGAATGAATAAACTGTCCTACATTCAGGCGGGGAACAGAACCACTGTACATACTATGAATGAATTGTGAAGATATCCTGTTTTTAAAAAATAAAATGATGTCAGGGATGAAATAACATATACTCTATGATTTCATTTGCCTGACACTCAAGGACAAAACTAATCCATGGTGATTGTGTTAGTTTGTTTATAACAAAGTAAGTCAGAAGTTATCAGCATCAACTAACAATTGGACATGTACATCACATTATATCACAGCGTGTGGATGCCTCTGGTTCTGCGTTTCCCACAAGGCTTCTTCAAGGTATTGACCAGGTCAATCATCTCCAAACCTGGTAGGGGAACATCTGCTCCCAGGTTAACTCATATGGCTGTGGCAAATCTCAAGGTTTGATAGCTGTTGGCTGAAGACATTAATTCATGTCTACATTAGCCTCTTTACACTGGCCTCCCCCATACCCAGAGCTAGAGCAGAAGAAATCAGTGCAAAAGATGACCCACAAGACAGAAATCACAACGTCTTTGTAACCAACCTCAGAAGAGACAGAAAGTTCCTGGGCACATACCATATTCCAGTAGAGGGTGTCACACAAAATCTTAAATGCCATGGGAAAGATTGACAGGGCTCACTTAGAAACTGACCCTACAGTGGTAAAATTCAGAAAGGCAACTTTTAGTTGTTGCGTATATGAGGATATGTGTTTTCCAAGATTGTTTTTCTGTTTATATGTGCAAGACAAGCACTTCACTACAACAATTCACCCTCGATTTTGAAATGTATTTTTTAAAGAGGAACCTATCCTTTAGGATGCTATGAACATGAATGTCAACCTTCCTGCAGCACACTCAACAGAGAGAACCACAGAAAAACACATTCATTTATCATGTTGCGCTCCAAGTACACAGTCTTCATCAAGTCAAAGCAACACAAATGCTATATTTTTATAAGGCTGTACTGACTCTCCTCTGGGAAGGATGTTCAAGAAGTCTGGCCAAACCTCTAAGACTTGGTGGAAGATCTGAGAACAACTAACCACAACTCCTTCACTTCAGATTCCCATCAAGCTCCCCCAAAGTAGAAAGAGCTGCAGACCTGAACCTCAGAGGCCCTCAGGAAAAGGAAAATGGGCTAAAACCGAGTTGGGGTTAAGGGCTGTCCACTAGCACCTAGTGCCTGCCTCCGGGTGCTACACTTCTAACAGGTTACATGGAGTTCTAGACAGCAGGCACCCACTCAGAAAGGGAGTCTGGCAAATCAGACTGTTAACGACTCTGAAGCAGGCAGCTTGTGTTTCTCATGAAATATACTAAAATTTAAAAGTTAAGAAAGGTTTGGCCACATTCTTTTGAGGTTTTCCGGATCTAAAACTTCAGCAAAGAAATTCCCACCTATTTTAAAAGCCCAAGGTAGCTGCATATTGCCATCTTTCAGAAGTGGATCGACTGGAAACAAATAACTTTGCTTTCCATCCCTCTGCTGTTCTTGGATAGGGACAATGGATTGGTTTATTATTGGGGGTTTTCACTTTGGTTATTGAGAGACATCCACATGCTAGGCAGCACGTTAAGCATGGGAGGTAGGTACAGACTAGGCCAAAAGAGCAGGTATAGTCAAATGAGTAAATATGAACTCTTCTTCCCAAAATTGATGGACTATACTGGAGCTGGGTCTCCTGGCAGCCTTGAGAGGTTTTCTTTGAGTTTGGGCAGGAGATAATTCAAACAAGGACCTCTAGTAGACCATGGCCCTGGGAAATCCCAGTTGCCAGGAATAAACACGCCCAGGGATGCTGAACCCCTGCTCTACACGGTAAAGTCATCTGTACGGGAGGAAATGTGAAAGGCTTGTGCCTACTGAGTCTTCACCCAGGCTCCATCCTCTCCCTCTGCAGCTACAGAGAAAGCTGACAGTGATGAAAACTCAAAATGAAGTGTGGTTTTGAAAAATCACATCCAATAACACTGTAACATGACCCGTGGCTGTTTGAAACCCAGAAAGGATTCTCGGGAGACAAGAGTGGCCCCTTTCAGTCTTTGTAGTGGTGGGGGGAACTGCGTGAATCAGCTATGGCTCCCTGTCTCGGCTCAGCCAGCACTCTATGTCCTCTCAGGACTCATCTGGTCCAGCACTGTAGCTGACAGACACAATCTGGAGGCAATAAAGTGCCGATACATCTATTCTTATCATCCCTCTCCCCACAAACATTCACACAAACATGAAAACATCCGAGGAATCCATTTTCAGTTGATCCTAGAAATGCTTTTGATGCCAAGCTTGAATGCCCTGTTTGATTTCCATCACATTCTTGACCAGTTCTGAGTTGCAACACTGGGTTGCAGAAAAATGTGCAGGCTTTAGACCTTTCTCCAGTGGATCTCCTTAGGCAAGCAGCTTCTCTGCTACTCAGATTACTGGTCATGTAAGGAGTGGGAGGCAACTGGAAGGGGAAGTCAAGATTGGAAGTGGGCCACCAGTGGAGTGACTTAGTACACAGTTCTCCAACACCATAGTCCATGTGATTGGTGGCCTTGGAGTTACACAACATGCTGTCTTTAACTGTCACTCACACAATCAGGGACTGACTGAAAGTTCCCAACAGGCAGATTTCTGGGCCCTTATATAAGATTTTCTTCTGAAATGCAGGCCATGGGGAGCCTGGTGAATTCTGGAAGTCAACCAGACAGCTTACAAAGAAAAGGTTTAAAACGATAATCACAAGAATAAAACCCAAAGCAAGAAGCTAAAAAGCCAAAAGTAAGAATCAAACAAAAGTGTAACAGTGAGAATGATGACCCACCAATCCTATAAGCAGGGCTCCACCACCAAAGAAAATGGAAATAATTAAAGAGACTGTCAATGAATTTACAGTTCTAGGCGGGTTCTCACTATATGGAACTCACTGGATGCACTATTTGAATGTCCTTGAACTCACGGGTATCTGCCTATCTCTGTTTACCCAGTACTTGTATTAAAGGTATATACTACCATTCCTGGCTTTAAATCGGTCATTTTATCTTATTTTATTTTATTTGTGAGTGTGTATGTGGGGGGGGAGCGCGGGGGAGTGCACATGTGTGCATACTTGATTGTAGCAGCCTTAGCACAACCTCAAGTGTGGTTCCTCAGGCACAGATCCTACTTTTCATTTTTGAGTCAAGATCTCCCTTTGGTTTGGAATTTGTCAAGTAGGCTAGACTGGCTACCAGTGAGCCCTAAGGAGCCACTGTTCTGCAAACTCAGCATTAGGATTACAAAGGCACATCACCAAACAAGGCTTTTAAAGGAAGCCTCTAAGGATCAAATTCAGATCCAGATCCATATGCTTACAAGGCTGTAGGAGAAACTGCAGCCAGCCTCCCCACGCCTCCGCAGGTGCCCAGGCCAGCCTGCATGAGCATGCACAGCAGGGCAGGCACTGCCTCCCTGAGCTAAGCCTGCCTCTGGGCCCAGAGACTGCTGGTGAAGAGACCCACAGACACCAATGAGGAAAGGACAATGCAGCAGAATCAGCCACCTGAGCCAATGAACCTCGGGAGGGGGTGCAAAGGCAGGTCTAACTTCCTTCATAAATGAGCCTACAGGATGCTCTGCTACTCACTGCCCCCCAGTGTCTGAGTCATTGGTGTTTCACCCCCTCCCCCAAGGCGTGTCCGAGCAAGGTCACCTGAAACACAAGGCAAACACTCCATTCATCAACTGAGCTAACTTCCCAACCAAGTCATTAAAAACAGATCAATTCCTGAGCGAGGAAGAAATATATACCACAAATAAGAATTCTAAGTGGTGAGTTCAGCATCAGAGACCATCATCAGTGATGGGAGCATGTGGAGAAAGCACACATCTATAAGTGAAAACCAAAAGCAAAGACAGAAGGGATGGGCAGGGTTCAGAGAAGCGAGTTAGAAAGCAAACTGGAAAGTGTCTTATAACCCAGTTAGCAAACAGAGCAGTCAACAGAAGGAAAGCATAAAAGATATCTAATACATAGGGAGGACGGGTTAGGAGTCTCTAAACACACCTCATAGGAGCTCCACGAAAAGGAGACAGGGAGAAAAGAGGTTTTCCGGATTTGAAGAAGACAATTGTCCAGAGATTAGAACAGTCTGTAGAACAGCAAATAAGATAATTCCTTAAAAAACAAAAAACAAAAAACAAAAAAAAAAAAAAAAAAAAAAAAAACAAACAAGAGACTATAGGGGAGATGGCTTGGTTGGTAGAGTGAGGACTGAGTCTGTATCCTTAGTACTACATTAAAAAGTCATGCACAGTGTCACCCCAGCATTAGGGAGGTGGAGACAAGAGGACTCCTGGGGTTTGCTGACCAGTCAACCTGGCCAATTCAATGAGGTCTAGGTTTAATGAGAGATAATGTCTCAACAAATAGTGGAAAGAGATTGAAAAAGAAAGAAACCCCATGTCGACCTCTGGCCTCCAACCTCAAGTTCTCCAACCCTATGCTATCAACTTTTTTTTTTTTTTTTTTTTTTTTTTTTTTAGGTTTCAAGCCTTTAACACATTCATTTGCTCAGATGCACATAGTTTCCACCTGGTGAGGGGAAGCTCATCCCTCACTCTCTGCAAATAGATGAAGTTTCAGGATCACTTTAGGAGATCAGATCCCACTTGGGATTGCTAGGATGCTGGGGTTATGCAGTGGACTCTGAGCTAGTGAGTTTAGTAGGGCAGTAGCTAACTTGTAAAGTTTCTTGTGATCATTTTATTTTAAAAGGAAAGCTAGAGCTGGGTGGTATACATCTGTAAATCCCAGCAGTCAGGAGGCTGAAGGAGTTCTAGATCAGCCTGGGCACTGAGACCCTGTCTCAAAACAAAATAAGACCAAAAGGACATGGAACAAGGTCCAGCATGAACAGTTATGTGAGCAAACTACTAGGTGCCTTTGTCACCAAGGGCAGTTGGCTTGTATGTCATTAAAGAACTTCCCACAACAGGATGGACAGGAAGATGCCAAGCATGGAGCCTTTATTTTATGTAGTATTTCCAAAGAGGGCTCTGTTGAAAGTGGGCAGCCAACAGAATATAAGAAAGTGACAGCCAAAGTAACTGGCTCAAGTCCCCCCCCCACCCCCCCACCCCCCCAACCATGCACAGTGCATGTCTGAGCACTTTGTGTGTCTGGCTTCAGTGCAGGTAAGGCAACATAGATTGTGCAAACAAGATCTGTGTCCTCTGACCAGGAATGGCTAGTACATGCATTACACTAAATGCACAACCTGACATGCTTTCCTCAAACAAAGACTTATGGGAACAATTAAGTGGCAGACACATACAGAGCCACGTCAGGCAGAAAGAATGGATAACGTTGAGGGGCAGTGACGTCAGCACACTGATCAAGAGCCCTGCATAGGAGGAGCCGTCCCAGTGGCAGAGCAGGCTAGGACAGAGCATGACTCTCTGCCACCTCGAATTCCTTCATGCCTTCACTCTAAGTTGAGCAGCTGCTCGTCAAAGATGAGGGTAGCGTTGGGAGGGATGACACCAGGGTGGCCAGTAGCTCCATATGCCACATCAGGGGTGCAGGTCAGCTTTGCCCTCTGCCCCAAGCTCATCTGGGCAGCGCCTTCTTCAAAACCTTTGATGACTTCCTGTTTGCCAATTCTGAACTTGGAAGGTTTGTTTCTGTCTCTGGATGAATCGAATTTCTTGCCATTTTGGAGCATTCCTGTGTAGTGTTCCACGCATATCTGACCCTTCTTGGGGAATGTCCTTCCTTCTCCCAGGGCTCCATGCCCATCGTGGTCCCACAGGCCCTGCCTCGAGGGGGTCCCTGAGGCTGTCCCAACCAGGCTCAGCTCAGGCCCAACCCCCAGCAGGTGGTGCTCACCTGCTTTGCTGCCCCTGCAGAGCCTGAGGAGGTGAGGCTAGAGTCAGGACCTAGGGGAGGGGCAGCAGAGAAGTCAACTTAACTCTTAAAAGGCAGGCTCCCAGCACACACTTGTGAGCAATTTCCTATATTAAGGTTAGTCCTTAGTTTAAATGGAAATGACCCCCATAAACTCATAGGAAGTGGCACAATTGGGAGGTGTGGCCTTGTTGGAGGAAGTGTGTCACTGGGGAATGGGCTTGGAACTTTCAGATGCTCAAGCCAGGCCCAGTGGTTCATACTCTCTTTCTGCTGCTTGCTAGCCCAGATGTGGAACTCTCAGCTACCTCTCCAGCACATCTGCCTATATGCTTCCAGGCTTCCCACCATGAGGATAAGATGATGAATTAAACCTCTGAACTGTCAGCCAGAACCAATTAAATGCCTTTTTCTCTTTTATAAGAGTTGTTATGGTCATGGTGTCTCTTCAGAACAGTAGACACCCTAACTAAAGACTGTTTGTGAGGCATTGCATTAAGGAAGAGCCATATTAACTGTGAGCAGTGTCTTTCCCTGAGTGGTGGAACCTAGACTGTATGAGATGCAGAAGACAAGCTAAGCACAAGCATGCATGCATTCATCACTTGCTCTTTCCGATGATGGATGCCATGGGACCAGTTCCCGCATAGCTCCTGCCACTCTGATTTTGCACTACGATGGACTGCAACCTGGAACTGTGCTCTAAAATAAACCCTTTCTTCTATAAGAGTCCTTTGTCAGAATACTTTATCACAACAACAGGAAAATAAAACAAGACATGTGCATACATATGCACACATGCTGTGATGATTAATGCTGACTTTCAGCTTTAGAATGATTTGGAATCTCTATGGAAACAAATATATGGGCATATCTGCAAAGAAGTTTCTAGATTTGGTTAGCTAATGTGTTAAGACCTGCCCTAAGTTTCAGAGCTATCATTCCAAGAGCTGAGGGCTCAGGCCCCAGCAGAGGGAGAAAATGATGTCATTCATTCATCACTCTACTTCTTGACTACAAATGCAGTGTGACCAGCTGCCTTGTGCTCGTGCAGCTATGATGGACTATATGCTGGAACAGTGACCCAAATTAAACATGTGGAGGTCCCTGCAAATGCTTATGGCTGGCAGAGGGAGGGTCTGCAAGAGGAGAGAAAGAAATCTGGCTCAACACAACTGAGTTAGCTGGGCTGTTCAAGCTTCTAGAGTCTTAACCTGAATGGTTTAATTTGACACATTTAAGCAGAGTACACCTAAGCCCATCATCCATTCAGTTTTCAAGATAAGGGCAGGGGTCATCTGGTTCATGGTCTTGGATCTTCAGAAGTCTCTGCTAAGTTTCCTCATCTCTGTTACTATGTCTCTTTCAGGGAAGAGAAAGGAAGGGGAGAGGAAGGGAGGGAATAGAAAACTGGAGAAGAAAGAAAATGGAGTAGCTTGGCAAAGCCAGGAGTCTGGCTCCCGAGGCCAGGTGGCATTGCTAAACTTTCTCAAAATATGTGCCATGATCTCAAACCCCAGCCTTTTAAATTTCTCTCTGGTCAGCTTTGATTAGAGATGCTCTCCACAGATTACAAAAGAATAACCCTGTATCACTTTACTTGCAACCCTCTCCCTAGTCTATTTCTCCATGCTATCATCATTTCCTTCTCTCACTGTTCTATGGGCCAGTACTGTAATGCCTTAGTAAATGTTTGAGGCCACATGAGCTCTCTTCTATTTCATTCAAATTGCCATTTAAAGAACTTACTTGCCCTCTGAGAATGGTTTGATCCAAGCCCACAAACTCTGTAAGAGAATCTACATTTCAATTGCTTGGTAAATGCTCTTTTGCTTTCTTTGCAGAGCCTCCCTGCTTGGCTGACTATTTTTAGATTTCGTGTGGTTAAGTAATTTTAGGTCCCACTTTTTCTGGTTATTTCCAATTTTATTGTTTGGGGTACAGACCATAGTGCATAAAATGGGTTTTTGTTTGTTTGCTTGCTTGCTTTTTTTCCTTTGGCATGCTTTAGAAGATTCCGCTGAGCACACTTAATCCCTCGTAGCGTCCCTTGCTTAGATATCCACAGCCTTTGCTCTGTGTCGCTGGCAAGGATTGTACTCTCTGTGGGTTTTGATCCACTGAATCAAGCTTCTTGATGAAGGGGGGCGGGACAACCTCAGATAACAAAGAAGCAACAGCAACAGAGGATACAGGGCTGGACACAGAGAAGTCAAGATGCCTGGCGATGTGGAGGGGCTTAGCCACAGAGCCTAGATCCCTGGATCAACTCAACTCTGATGTGAGGATTGTTTTCTTCTGCTCTAACAGAATATCTCAGACTGGGTAATGTATAAAGAATAGAAGTTTGAGCCAGTGAGGTAGCTCAGCAGGTAGAGAGGCTTGCCACCACACCTAATCACCTGGATTCAAGCGAACCAAGGACCCACCTAGTGGAAGGAGAGAACTGATTCCCACAAGTTGTCCTCTGTCCTCCACATGTGGGCAATGACCCCCCCACACACACGTGCACACACACACACTGAATACATTAATAAATAAATATTTGAAAATAGAAGTTGATTTGGTGTGGTGACAGCCTTTGAATGTGGAGCTGTGTTTGGTGAGGGGCTTCCTTTGTATCCACACATAGTGAAAAGGAGAAAGGCAAGGGGGGGTGATTGAACAATGTAGGCCTGCACTCTCTTTTTTCATACTGAATCTATACTAAATTACTACTGAGATGAGGGCACTAATTCATTCATGAGGGAAATGCCCCTACATCCTGATGCCCCATTGTTAGGCTCCACCTCCCAATGCTATCACATTGGGGATTTCATTCCAGCACAGAGCCTTTGGGAAAAGCACTCTAACCACAGAAAGAATGTTTAGACAACAGCAAAGTTCAGACTGTTAAGGGCACAGCTTACATAGGATTCTCATGAATCTTTGACTCATTGGAAATAGAGAAGGCCACAGCATCTAGGCTTTGATTAGGTACACACACTGCCTTGGTTAGCGGCTTCTATTGCTCTGGTAAAACACCATGATCATAAGTAACTTGGGAAGAGAAGTGTTTGTTTCAGGTTACACCTCTGAGATTACACTGCCTTGCTAAGGGAACTTGGGGCAGGAATTCAAGGCAGGAGTCTGAAGGTATGAATTGGTGCAGAGGGCAAGGAAGGGTGCTGACTTCTGACTTGCTCAGCCTTCTTTTTATATAGCCCAGGACCACCAGTCCAGAGAAGGCATCACCCACAATGGTCTGGGCTGTCTCATATGAATCACCAAGAAAATGTACCGCTGCTTGCTTACAGGCCAATCTGGTAGGAACATCTTCTCAACTAAGATTCTTGCTTCTAAACTGATTGTAGCTGGTGTCAGCTTAACATGAAACCAGCCGGCTCAGCATCCTCTCACACTTATGTATCTGATTATCCAGCTAATTGAATACAGGGTCACTAACCTTCTGCATCTTTTGGCCCTGTGTTTAAACACTATCCTGGACCCATTAGGGTGTGGACCACAATGTTCTCAGTATCCGGATTCATAAACTCCTCTAATGAAATTATTGCTCCATTTCTGTCTCCAACACTCATGTTTAGAAAGGCTTTGGTGGCACACTGGAAAGATGACACGCTGGGCCTTTATCTGCTGTCACCTTTATCTGCTGTACAAATCCCCTAGCCTTCTGTAGGTTCCCATTTAGCAGCAAGCAATGAATTTTGCCTCTCAGGATCTTAATGAGCCCCAGATGGAGACAGCCAAAGAAGGGAAGATGGTGAGGGCTCCACAACATGGTAAGAAAGGCTGTCAACCTGCTAAGACTTACTAGGTATGACAGATACTAGAGATGACAGAAAAACTGAGAGGCAATCCATGCACCTACTTGAAAGTGTGCCCTCACCTGAAAGAACTTGACTTTCAAAGCAGGATGACTTTCTGTTCAGCTATCATGTCCAAATAGTCAAGCATGGTGAGAAAGGACCACTCTGGTGAGAGCAAATGCTAGAGTTGGGGATGGATCTTGCCTGTTCAGCCTTCCTTTGCCTATCTCCTCTCAGAAGCCAAACCTAGGTCAAGGCAAGGGCCTTTAGAAAAGTGAGTTTGGGTCATATCAGACACCATGCCTGTGTTCCACTTCTACTAACTGAATTTCTTTCTGCTCCTCTCGAGATATAGCGATGTTCATTTAAGCGAGGATCCCTCTCTTGTACAAGCTAGAAGCAGAACTCTGAATCTTCCTAAGGGTCTAGGGCCCAAATCTTGTCCATAGTTGCTACTTGATGTTTAACCATCATTTATAAGTTCAACGTTCCTTATGCCTGCATAATGGGAAATCCCTACTGTCTGTCTAGTGATGATTATTTTGCATATATTACTTTGTATAGTTGGCCAGATTCCTTCTGTCCCCTCTTTGTCTTCACGTCAATGCTTATAAGGTTGAACTACAAATCCAGGATGCCTCTTTCTTAATCCATTCTCCCCTCCCCCAGGTCCAGCAAATAAAGAAATTTCTCTCCTTATTTCAGGGCTATCAGGGAAGACCTTAAGAATTCCAAATACAAATGAAGACTTATACAATTTCCTTGGGTGATTTAGAAATGGAGAAATTATTTTTGAGTCTGAAGACTTAAACTAGGGAGTTTCTGGACCTCACGAGCAAGGACGAGGGACAAGGGCAGGCTGGACTCACTCTGCCTCAAAACTCTACTCTTACTTTCCACAATTATTTATTTATTTATTTTCTCCCCTCCCCTCTGTGTGTCCGTATGTACATCTGCATACACACTTGTGCTACAGCATGTGTAGAATTCAGAGGATAACTTGGGGAAGTTTGTTCTCCTCTCCCACCATGTGGGTCCTGGGGTTTGAACTCAAGTTGGCAGATTTGGTAACAAGCCTCTACCCAATGAACCATCTCACTCTAGACTCATCCATTACCAAGATAATGCATTAAACCCGATTGTGATAAGAACTGTTCCCTAAAGTAAATGAAAGTAGAGGGGTGTTGGGCCTCATTCCATCTGCCTTTTAACAATTGTTTAACTGAGTTCCAACTCTACTGAAGAGTCTATTATAGATGCAACAGGGGACAACATAGACAAGCCCTTAGAGTCCAGGGCCTTATAAACCAGACACTTTTATTTTTACATGAAGACCAGAAGGAAGAGGCAGTTCAAATGGAGGGATAACACAGCCAAGCCCAAGACCATTACTCAGAAAACCCAATGCACCAACCCACAGCAGATTCCCTGGTATACCCACTGCACCCTTCTCCATGCTGCAGTCCTTTTTGTGGGAAAGTGTCTCCCCTTCATCTGCCAATGTCCACCATGTCTGAAAGTCTCCTCAGCAACACTGAGACATGTGCAATTCTAGGAGCTACAAAGTCAAAGGCACTGCCCAGTGCAGCCCTGACTTCAAACCAGTTCCCAGCCCATCCTCAAACATGACCAGAGAGATTGACTGGAATTTTAGATTAACTGGGAGAAAAAAAGCAGTCTGTCTATAAAGAACTGTGTTGGTGACTAGACTCAGGAGATGGCCTCTTTTTTTAAATTTTTATTCTTTTATTATTTATTTACTTATTTATATTTTTCTTATTGGGAGATGGCTTCTTGAATCAAGAAATTGATGGCTCCTACTGATGATTCCCTTGCTTCATCAAAGGAACATGAAATATAAAATAGTCTAATATAGATATAACCAAAGAAGGCTAAGTCTGTTGTTGAAACCCCTCTGAATCACTGCATCTGGCCTTTCTCAGTCTTTGCTGATCTGAATTAGCTCAGTGGAAGTTCAGTGAAATTTTCTGTCCTGAGAAAGGAGCTTTGAAACATTCAGCTACCCTTGTGGAACTTCAACAATTTAAGAATGAATGGACTGGAAGTGCAAGGCTTGCATCTCCTCTGGTGTGTAACAGGGTTGAAAGCTTAATAGTGAGCTCATAGAGAAGGGTTTTTGCTGAATCTAACACTTTTGATTCCAAAAAAAATCTCAAAAAGCCATGGCCCATGGCCATCAGACCTTGAGCCTTTTTAATTTCAATTTTAGTAGATTGAGGCTATTTGTACTATCTGCCATGTTTTTCATTGAGCCAAAAATTCCCTAGAACCTACAGGAAAGAAAGAGGCAAAGCCTCACTTTGTCCCTGCCCTTGGTGTGAGTGATTTCAGAGGCATTTAGCTTCTAGAGTCAGCTCAGGGTCAGAAAGAGGCTGGTGCATGATGGGTATGACTGCACATAGCAGGTGGCAGAATCCGTGGCCAGCTAGCTCTGACTCTTTCTGGACTGAACCTGTTGGACAGAGCTTGTCAGACTTTCAGAGCTGCATCTGTACCATCTCCTTGGAAGTTTCTAGAACTCAATCCTACAGCATCACCACTACAGAACAGTCCAGATAATAATCTTTCAAGATAAGCTACCTCACTCTATCCTAGAAGTCAGGGCATCCAAAAACAAGGTCCTGACACCTGACAAGGGCTTTTTTGCTGTGCCATCCTGTGACATGGGCTCAAGGAAGGGCAAGAGGAAAGCCAGTAAAGACCGAACCGACTTGCAGAACAAAGTCATTCTTGCAGTGAGATGCTCACTCCCGGGGGAACCACATCCATCCATCCTTGAGGGCAGAACCTTCATGACCTAATCACCCCATTAAAGGTCCCATCTCTCAACACTGCACACTGGGAACTCTGTTTCTGACTTATGGTCTCTAGAGAACACATCTAAACCAAAGCCAAGTCTTTGCAGAAAGAGTGCTATCTCATTACATGGCAAAGAAACGAGGCCATGAGCGGCGAGGGCTTCTCCACTGAGAGACCTCTAGACCTGAAGCTTCACTTACATCTGCTGTGTCCAGAGGGAAGCTGTGAGGCTAGGTTGGGAGCAAAGAGCATACATCCATATTGGAGCTTCAGCTGCTCCTCAAAGTGCGGGCAGAAGAGTCACAGGGATCGCAGTCAGACCCCACCCCCATGCAGTTCAAACCCTAAATTAAAATTGTTGATCCTCTTCCTTCTCAGTGGAACAAAGAAGAAATACATAGCTTACATGAAGATCAAAGGACACAGACACAAAGCAGGTGTGCCCTAGCGTGGCAATCAGTCCACCGTGAGCAGCTGCTCAGGCTTCCATGCCCTCTGCGAGCTCTACACTTAGGTTTTCCACCCGATACAAGCAACAGTTGCATTGCAGTGAGTTTATTTTTTAATGTAGAAGAGAAATGAAATCCCTGGTGAGTTTATAGTTTCCTTGTGGCATTAACCTCTGATTAAGTGTATATAAAAACCACACAATTGTGACCACAAGCAGGCCCTGTAAACCAGCTCATATATTCTAAGAAAAACGCTTTTGAGCTTCAGAGGCATGACTGAAAAGCTTGCTAAGAATAACCACACTTCATAAATAACTCAACTCTGCTCAGAAAATGGGGATGAGGTGAGCAGGCAAAACTTAGAGGCCACTGTAGATGGACCAGAGACCATTCTCCCAGGGAGGCAGAGCCTTGGGTGCCCCATCAAGACAAGGAACCATTGACAGACAGGAGTCCTGGACAGAAGGCCCACAAAAGGAAGGCGCTGAGATGCTAGGCCTGTGACTCTCATGAGGGAGGCAAAGATCCTGCAGGAAGGTAATCTCACAGGAAGTGTCAGCAAACATGACATATGATCCTAGGCTTTACAGATGTGCTCCTGAGGTACCTGGCAATTGTGGATGCAGAAGGACACATTTAGGACAAAAAAACAATTCTCTTTATAAAGTCAATTCAAGAGCTAGCCTAAAGTATGGAGGGGAATTCTGGCTTCTGGCTCCACACTCATACATGTGTGAAATCAAACCATGTCCCATGCTCATGAAGGGAGCTGCAGGTTCAGTCTGGGTCTCCCAGCTCGTAAGTCACACAGCAAGCTATATCACTAATGGATGCTGCTTTCTGTTGCTATAATCAGGTACATGAGACAAAATGATTTATTTAAAAAATATCTCTTCCTGTGTCCTAACTCTCACAGTGAGACAGAGCAAGTCTGTATCTCTCTTGTTCTGTTTATAAAGCCATTAATGCCATTATAGTGGCCCTCCTTCCAGACCTCATCCAATCCCAATTCCTTCTATGCAAAGGCCGTACTTCCAAACACCATTGGCATATGAATCTGGGGACTAGGTTTTCAACATTTGAGCTTTTAGAGGGGCACATTCAAATTATAGCAGAGACCTTCCCTCTTTTATTTTTTGTAGAAAGTTATTTTATTATCAGAGCAATATGCTTCCTTATGCTTAAAATCTAACTATGTTGTTTTTTTTTTTTTAAAAAAAAACTTTTTATTGATTCTTTGCATCATGCATCCTAATCCTAGTCTCCCCTTCCCCTCACCTCTGCCCTCTGCCCTTGTCACCTCCCACAAAACAAAACAAAGTTTAAAAGCATAAGCTAAAAAGAAGTAAGGAAGAAAGGAAGAGAGGGATGGAGGGAGGGAAGAAGGGAGGAAGGGAAGGAATTTCAACATGGGAGCTGTAGTGTGGCCCAGTGAGTCACACAATAGAAGCCTTAGTCCATACATCTTCACTTACCAGTGTTCTTTGCATGGATTGTTGGTCTGGCTTGAGGCCTCTGGCTTCTGCTACTCCATCGATACTGGTCCCTCACTAGGACTCTGCTTGGATATCCTGCTGTCCAGTATCATGGAGATCCTGTGGCTCCAAATCTGCAGATCCGACCCCTTCACATGCTCCAGTAGTTCACAGATGAGGTGGATGTTGGGGTGGACTGACTCATAGCCCTGGTTATGGGCTGGTCAGCCTGCCAGCTGTCCCTTGTCACCACCAGGGTGAGCGCTCCAAGACTGCCCCAGCTAGCTCACCAATGCAGTAGGCAGCAAGGAGCCAGGCCTCCTGCCCTCACAGACTCATACCACCAGGGCCAACTCTCCTGTTCTGCCCAGGTAAGGCATGTGGCTGGCTCTCCCAATTGCTACAGTTGGTTGGTGAGGGACAGAGCCAGCTCTTCTGATGTCTTGCCCCCGAGGCTGGCTCTCCTGCCTGCTGCAGTTGGCAAGGAGTGGGGGGGGGGGGAGAGGTGGAGGCCGTATTTCCCCCACTTATGCCAACACATGGCATATGAGGGAGGGGGCAGGTGCCATCTCCTGCTCTCAAGTTCACAAACTGGCTCTCCTCCTCCCCTGCCAACAGGGTCAGCTCTAGTGTGCTCCCCAGGTAAGGTGCCATGCCTGCTGTCCTGTGTGCTGTAGCTGATGAGGGGCAAGACTAGCTCTCTGCTCTCTTGCCCCCGGAGCCAGCTGTCCTGCCCACCATAGGGGGCAAGGAAAGGCATCTTCACCTGGCGCATGCCACCATATGGCTGATGAGAGGGGTGGGGCCACCTCTACAGTGCTGCTCAGGTGAAGGGCACAGCCTACTCCCAAATGCCGCGCAGTCAATGAGGGGTGGGGCCAGCTCTGTGCAGTCCTATCCTCACTGCTCTCGGTGGCAGCAGGAGCCACGGGCCTCACCACAGACCATGGCTGTGGCGGGGTTATGGATCCAGACATGGCCTCTGATAGCAATCCATGCCTGGGGGGGGGGGAGACACTATGGCCCTAGGTGGCAGTGTAGGCCACTCAGATCTACATGACCCTACAGAGGCTCAGCCCCTGGTTACAAAGATGGCCCTAGGTGTTGGTCCAGACCGCTCACATCTGTGTGGCCCTTGTTGGCAATACGGGCCATGAATATCCACAAAGACCCCAGCTTCAGTTGGGCCATGGACCCAGATATGGTGCATGGCAGCAGCCTAGACCCTGATGTCACCATATCCCTGGTTGGCAGTGCAGGTCACTCAGCAGGCATGCACACCCAGTGGCAGCATGGCCCAAGGTGGTGGCTCAGACCCTGGGAATCCACACAGCCTTTGATGGCAACAGGACACCAATGAGACCCTGGCTGGGGCAGGGGCAGGGCTCCAGACCCAGATATGGCTTCGGTAATAGTCTTGGCCTGATGATGCCATGTCCCTGGGTGACAGCAGATGTTACAGCAGGGTATTTATGGGCCCAGAAGCAGCGCAGGACTTTGACACCAACATGGCCATAGGTGATGGCCCAGATCCTGCGGCCTCCATGTGGCCTTTGGTGGTGACACAGGTCACAGGCATCAACATAGACTCAGGTGGCAATATGACCACAGACCCAGACACAGTCCCTAGCAGCAGCCCGGGCTGAAATGTCATCATGGCCCTAGTTGGCATTGCAGATCACTCAGATCAGCCTGGCCTCAGTGGCAACATGATCTTCAAATGCCAACATGAACCCAGGTTGCAGACCAGACCCCAGGCATCCACTCAGCCTTCAATGGTAACCTGAGCCACAGACAACACAGATCCTGGCCTGTGGTAGGATCATGGACCTAAACATGGCTCTTGGCCTCAGTTTTGGTTCAGAAGACACCATGGCCTTGGGTGGCAGCTCAGGCCTCCCAGGCCTGTATGATTCCAGCAGCAGCTTGACCCTCAAAGACCAACAGGGCCTCAGGTGCCATCCCAGATCATGTGCCTCAGTCACTATGATGGTACTCAAAGGTCCAGTGCCATGGTACCAGGTTGGCGCATGGTTGGTTGTGCTCCGCCCAGCCCCCAGACCAAGGAAAGTGCTCTGTGGTTTATGGTTGATAGTGAGACCTTGCACTCTTATTCTGGGAGAAACTTGTTTATATTGTTTATAATCTTATAAAGCTTACCTGGATATCAGAAGGCAAAGAAAGCCATACTAGTTAGCCATAGAAGTTTGGCAGTGATGGCACACACCTTTGATCCCAGGACTCGGGAGACAGAGGCAGATGGACCTCTGTGAGTTCAAAGCCACCCAGGGTGACATGAGAATGAATAAATCTAAAAAAGAGACAGAGCTCACACCTTTAACCCCAGCACTAGAAAGAAGCTCTATAAGACAGAAGCTCAGGGTCTCATGCTATATTCTGGCTTGCTCCCAGCCACATGGAGGACAGGATTTCCTCAGCCTTGGGAGATAGATGTAAGAGCTCCTGAGTGGCTAGGCTGCTTTGCTTCTCTGATCTTCAACTTGAACCCCAATATCTGTCTCTGTGTTTTTATTATATATATTTTCCTGTGTGTGTGTGTGTGTGTGTGTGTGTGTGTGTGTGTGTGTGTGTATTTCCAAGCTGTTGAGAATGTAACTCCCTCCTGACATATGTGTGCCCTACCCATCAGTTCTGTAACTTTGCTCTATTGCAACATCTCCCCATGCAGATAGGGAAGCGAGTTCACAGAGGACAGCATCTTCTCCTTCCCTGAAGTCAACAGCTAATGAGGATGGGAGCAAGTCAGTGGGTGTATACAGCACTTGCAAGGGCTTCATGGTGTAGTCCAAGAGCAGAGTCAGCTATGCTGAGTGGATTCTGAGCCACCGGGTCTCAGCTTAAGTTGATAAACCCACACAATCCTCCATCAGACAATCTGTAGAGCAGAATGGGTTCTCAGCAGGTAGCCAGAGGTTTCACTCTCTCCATAACTACCTCTTGCCCCAGCTGTAGAAAACACCAGGAAAACAAGGCAAAAGCAGAAGGCTGTACAAACATCCTGAGGTGTCTGCATCATCTGCCTGAATTTAAATCTGCCCCAGCAACCCAATAAGCTATGATGGGTAGCCAGTGCTTGTTCCTCCTGTGTGGCCCAGAGGCCAGAAGCCCAGCATTGCCTGAGGCTCTTTAGCCATTCAGCAGCTACCCCACCTCCTACCCCTGGGCCACACAAAGCTGATGCATCAGTCCCATGGGAAATATGTGAGCAAAATGGAGTCTGAGAGTCCCCACTCAGGTGGCACAAGAAAGTGGAATGCCTGCTTGCCCCCTAGGACAGTTCCCATTGAAAGACCCCCAGAGACCCCAAGAGTTTGGAGCCTGTCAGGGGGAAGGCCCTTGCCCCCAAGAGACGAGACCAGACCACTGGATGCAAGTGCAAGAGGTTGTTTATTGTTTACACACAGGTACCTATGGACGCCCCAGTCTTTTGAGAGACTGAGAGAGCGTGCCTGATTAAAGCATATGCAGTTTATATAAGGTTGGTGTAGCAAGAAGCAGGCTTACAGAAGCAGAAGCATGGTTACAGGGAATTCATTGTTTCATCTAAATGTTGCAGTTGTAGTTAACCAAGGACAGTTGGTTATTCGGGTTGGGCACAAAGAATACAAAGAATTCAGTTATGACTATCTCAGCATACTGGACACTGTCCTGCTGACCTTGCTTTGGTCCAAGCTGCAGACCACAGATATCTGGTTGCGTTGGATGAGAGCAGCACCTGGTTCCCTCCTGTACTTTTCTCATAACTTGACCTTGGCAAATTAGCAAGAGCAATTTAAACAGGCAATAAGCATAGTGGGGGTCTTTCATTCCCCCCTTTTTCTATAAAATGAATAAAACCCTTTATTCATGGTTTTTCAGTTTTCATTTGTTTTAATTGCTGGTACTGCTGGGTCAAAACTAGGGCCTGAACAACTGACAAGTGTGTGTGTGTATTTTTGAACAGTACCAGTCTATTTAAAATGCATCCAGGCAGCAATCCTGTCTACTTTCAGGGCGGTGGGAGTTGTCAGGAGCACAGTGTAGGGGCCCTTCCAGTGGGGCTCTAAGTTCTTAGTCTGATGTCTCCGAACCCAGACGGAATCGCCAATCTGGAAAGAGTGGGGCTGACAAGAGGTTCTTTGTTCCTCCCGGGATGCGGCCGCCAGAGGTTTCCAGACCTCTTCTTGGACTATCTGTAAGGCTCATAGATGCACCTGTATGGAAGGGGTGTTTGCAAAATCAGAAATGTCAGCATCAAAGAATGATACAGCTGGCGGTGGACTGTCATATAGGATTTCAAAGGGAGTTAGGCCATGAGGGCCTGGAGTGTTTCTGGCCCAATAGAGGGCCAGAAGTAGGAGTTGTACCCAGTCCTTAAAGCCAGTTTCAAGCGTTAATTTGGATAAAGCCTCCTTAATGGTTCTATTTATCCTTTCTACATGTCCTGAACTCTGGGGTCTGTAAGCACAATGTAATTTCCAATTTATCCCCAGCAACCTGGCCACCAACTGACTTACCTGGGAGATGAAGGCAGGCCCATTGTCTGATCCTATTACCTGTGGCATCCCATGTCTGGGAAAGATTTTTTTCAATAGTTTCTTGGTGACCATTTTTGCAGTCTCATGTTTGGTAGGAAACGTTTCCATCCATCCTGAAAAGGTGTCTGTTGCCATCTGGAGAGCCATTTAGCAAGTAGCTGCTGCTGTCTGTGAACCAGGTGTAGTCTGCATCTTTCAAGGGCTGATCGGTCAGATCAGGCCACATTCCATGCATCTCTGCAAGGATCTGCTGACAGTCATGGGAGGCTGGTTCCTCCAGCAGTGGTAACAAGGTGGCTGGGTTCAGGGTTATTATTAGGGGTGGCTGTTGTATGGCCAGCCCATGCCCCCTGTTTCTGCCCAGGCCAGGGGGTGTTGTTTTAACCATAAGTCCATTCCTTCCTGCTGTTCAGGAGGCTTTTTAAAAAGTCTATATTCATTTTCCAATTGTAAAGTCAATATTTTAAGTGGAGCCCCTTGTGGGCCAGAGACTTTAACTCCTGGTCCTTCAAAATGGATCTGGGCTTTTAATTTAGTCAGTAGATCTCGACCCAGTAATGGATATGAACAGTCCGGTACATGCAAAAAGGAATGTGAGACTTTACCTGATGCGAGATGAACTTTTCTCTCCGTGGTCCATCGGTATTGTTTTTCTCCGGTGGCTCCTTGTACCCAAGCTGTTTTGGTATTCAATGGCCCGTTCGTTTCGGTGAGAACTAAATGTTGGGCTCTAGTGTCCACCAAGAAGGTGACTGGCTGCCCCCCGACTCTTAAGGTTAGCCTGGGCTCAGGGGGGGGCTCCTGGCCCCGACTGCCCTAATCTTCATCTAGGGCTAGAAGCTGAGTTGGTCTTGGGAGTCCGTCTCCACGCCTCTGAGTTTTAGGTCTCTTAGGGCAATCTTTGACCCAATGGCCTTTTTCTTTGCAGTAGGCACACTGGTCTCGATCTACCCTGGGCCTCCTTCCTTCTCCCTTTCTTTCCTGACTTCCTGCACTATGATTATTCTGAGCTACAGTGGCCAGAATTTTGTTTAATTCTTTCCGGTTTCTACGATCCCTCTCTTCTAGTTCCTTTTTTAACTTGTCCTCTCTTTCCTCCTGCAACTTTCTAAGTCTTTCTTCTTTTTCCTCAGGTGTTTCTCTCTTATTAAAGATCTTTTCTGCTTCCTTTACCAGATCCTGCAGGCTATAATCTTGTAAATTATCTAATCTCTGCAACTTAGTCCTAATATCTGGAGCCGACTGCCAAATGAAAGCCATAGAAACATTGCCCCTTTGCTCGTTACTATCAGGATCAAAGGGTGCATACATACGGTAGGCTTCCTTTAGCCTCTCCAAAAATGCAGTCGGAGTTTCCTCCGGTCCCTGGGTTATCTGTCTTACCTGAGCCAAATTCCTGGGTGTTAAAGTCCCAGCAGGGACGATTTAGGGGAAAAATTTCCTCAATTTTATTTGGCAACTGAGTTGCCAAATAAGACGTTTCTCCCAGGAAGATGCGTTGTCCCCCCCCCCCCCCCCCCCGCCCCAAGGTTAGGAGAACCTGCAAAAGCCATATTCAAGTAGGTTAGAGAGCTACAGGGTTTTTGGAGAAGGAGGGGTTGTTAGATTTTTCAATTATAAAGGTTGGACGCCGAGAAAGGCCAGTATTGAAATTGAAATTGGCCTCCTAATCCAGCAGCCTGGCGCAGGGGAAAGGCTCAGCAGGTTCCTTCGGTGGCTGGCTCCCTTTGATCTCGGAGTCAGCTGGCTACCAGGGAGTCCGACACAGTTTTTTTTCCTTTAACCAACTGATTGTGAGCTCGGCTCTGTACATCATCAATGATCTAAAATAAACTTAAGGGGGTGGTTAAAGATTGTTTCATATTTTCTTCGAAATAAAGAATCAGACAGATAAACAGAACAGACAAAACACATAGACAGCCGGCACAAAGACACATGCTGCGCGTTTTCGGCCGTAAAACCGAAACCAGATACTGAGTTGGAGGCACAGAGGGTCTTAAGCCCCCTCTGGCCCCTCCAAAACCACGAATCCCCGGGACTCGTTGTGGGCCCCGAAAAATCGGGCACCCCAGATCCCTGAGACGTCTCCCAGGGTGGCGGGTGGAAGTCCGAGCTCGTCAGCTCCTTCTCAAGCCGCCTACAGACTCGACTAGCCTAGCCGATTACCGATCGCTGCGCAACAAGCAACAAGTAAAAGACATATGAACAAGACAACAAAGAACAGAAATTAAGCGCTGGCCAGCTTACCTCCCTGTGGGTGTCAGTGTCAGTCTCCAGGGGGAAGGGTCTCCAATCTCGGTGGGACCTCCAATGAAAGACCCCCAGAGACCCCAAGAGTTTGGAGCCTGTCAGGGGGAAGGCCCTTGCCCCCAAGAGACGAGACCAGACCACTGGATGCAAGTGCAAGAGGTTGTTTATTGTTTACACACAGGTACCTATGGACGCCCCAGTCTTTTGAGAGACTGAGAGAGCGTGCCTGATTAAAGCATATGCAGTTTATATAAGGTTGGTGTAGCAAGAAGCAGGCTTACAGAAGCAGAAGCATGGTTACAGGGAATTCATTGTTTCATCTAAATGTTGCAGTTGTAGTTAACCAAGGACAGTTGGTTATTCGGGTTGGGCACAAAGAATACAAAGAATTCAGTTATGACTATCTCAGCATACTGGACACTGTCCTGCTGACCTTGCTTTGGTCCAAGCTGCAGACTACAGATATCTGGTTGCGTTGGATGAGAGCAGCACCTGGTTCCCTCCTGTACTTTTCTCATAACTTGACCTTGGCAAATTAGCAAGAGCAATTTAAACAGGCAATAAGCATAGTGGGGGTCTTTCACCATCTGTGACTCCCAGGCTGAGCTTCTCTTTTCTTGCAGCAGGGTGTGTAGTCAGGCCTTTTCCTCAGGGACATTGGCTCCCCAATAATGATATGGAGCTTATTACTAATTATGAAAGCTCAACCAATAGCTTAGCCTTGCTTCTAACTAGCTCTTATAACTTAAATTAACCCATTTTTATTAATTTACTTTCTGCTTCATGGCTTTATTACCTCATCTTCACACTATGAACCATCCTGTTTGCTCTACATTCTCTGGCATCTCTGCCTTCTTATTCCCAGCACCCTCTCTGACCCTACAAAATCCTGCCTGGCTATTGGCCATTCAGCTTTCCATTAAACCAATTCAAGTGACACATCTTCACTGTATACAAAAGTTTATTCCACAACATTTCCCCATTTTTGTCTAAATAAAAAAGAAAGGCTTTTTAACTCTAACATAGTAAAACTATATACAATAAGAACAATTAATCAGATATTGTCTTAATAGAAAGAAAAGGTATTAGCTTTAACAAATGAAACTATACACAGTAAGAACAATTATCAAGTAAGAATTACATTCACAATATCCAGTCTATTTGTATTTGGCCAATTTAGAGAAAATGCTCCATTATTTATCCTCTCATGATAAGTACATGTTTTGTACCTAAGTTACTTTTTATAATTACTAAGGAAAACTGTAACTATAACTATCTAGTCTTCAACTCCATATCTTTCCCAAGAAAGATATAAATAATATTACCTGAGTAAGCAGGAAGTACCAAGCAAGCAACTTCCAAAATTATGAAACAACAGAGACATCTGGCTTCCTGAACAGTCACCCCCAAGGTTTCTCTGCAATGCTGGGGTATTTATCTTCAGGCTACAGACCTAGACTATCTGACAAATGTTTTGTAAAGCAGAAATTTTGAAAGACTGTCCTATTTTGTCATGGCAAAATTCAACCCTCTTTCTTTTATGTCCTGATTGTCTAGTTTGGACAGCATACTGTCATCAGCCCAGACAAGGGCAGTTTCTTTGCCCAATGACTAGCTTTTGCCACAAAGGAAGCAAACTCCATATAGAGGTTCTTCAATGCTCATCATCTTTTTATTTTTATTTTTTAAGTAAATTGGTGCTGCCAGGAGGAGACATGTCTCACGTCATGAAAAGTTCTATATTATTAAAACATTTTAAATGCTGTATTTGGCAAGTCTTTGAAGTATTTGAAAATCACCAGTCTATCTAAAATATATCTCTGTATGATCTTGAAAACATACCTAATCTAACATGACTATAAGTTTGATATTATAGATAACTATTAACCTGTAGCTTCCAAGGACTAGAACTTTATAATACATTTTTAAATGAATTACATAGATATAATACCTTAAATAAGAGTAGAAAAATATGTACAGTATAACAAAAAACTTTAAATTTGTATCAGTATACAAAAGTTCATACCAATATAAAATATTTAAGACTAATGGTTGTTCAAAAGCAGACTCAACAATCTACCCTTTCATCCCATCATTTCTATACTATATCTGCCCTTTTCCCTTCAGTAACAGATCCTTGAATTTAGTGTCCTCTGTTTAGCTTTCTTCCTGACCATGACTAGTTACAATTTGTAGCGATTCCCCAATAAACTGTGATAAACATCCATAAGCCACCCAAATGTTCAAAACCCACCCACCCTACCTCTTGGGGATGTGGATATCCTGTTTTCTAGACTGCTTCCTGTTGTCTGGGGATGTTGGCATCTTTAGAGGACCCTGGGGAAATTGGGATAATGTGCCTGTTGTCTAGCCTCCATGTAATGGAAAAATACTGGGCTTATCTGAAATCTGACTGTAGTAGTCTGTGAGGCGAACATCTCAGCCAGCAGCCTTGAAGCTGTCCTGAATGTAGAACTCTGAAGAAACTGCGGCAGAGGCACTCTGAGAGGCTGGGTCACCTGTTCTCATTGATGCCTGGTCCCCTTGCTCTGAAATCACACAGACTTTCCAATGAAACATGCATATTTGTATTAGCACAATATAGACTATGTGTTGTACACAAGCCAGCCAAAGATATTTTTTTAATGTTTGAGCAGGTAAAATATGTGTTCCCTGTCTTGTAGCTTTTTTAGATGTCTATATCCAGGATTTTCAGGGGGTCTTCCCCAAATAAATCTGATCTCTATCAACCTTGAATGAATCCACAGTCTTTCTTTTTCTGTGGAAACAAAAGCATAACCTTTTCCCGAATGTAAAATATTTTTGACTTCCATTTTTGAAGTTAAGACACTTTTTAAAATATATAGATTGGCTTAATTCAGCATTCCCTCCCATAATCCAATGTCTCTCAGCAACTGTTGTCTGTTCATTAGCATTCAAAAAATACAAAATTAACAAAACATAATATAAAGTCCAAACTCCTTGTGTTATAATATTTCCTATTTTTACATGGCTTATTACTTCTTTTTTTATACTTGGCTCTTTATAGACATTACTATTTTTAAACTTTTTTATGACTGTCTATACCTTTTTTTTTTTTCTAAAGCCTATGCACTGTTTAGAAGGTATTTTTTTCCCATCTGAACCTGCTTTATGGTGTATCTGTAACCTTTTCTGTCTGCATGAGCAAAACCTTAAACTACCACACAGCTTAGCTCATGGCACAATAGTGGCTCAAGCCAGCAGACAGTGACTGGAAGACACTAGTCTGTACTGCAGCCAGCATGAGAAACTTGCAGGACTAAGAAGCCACGTTTGGCTTTATTTTTGTGTATTTGGAAACTTTTTAAAAAGTTTTTTCAGGCTTTATGTAGAAGTACATGCCCCCACATTGGATGATATTTGTAGTTGAACATTTGTGTCAGGACCATTGGCTCCCCAATAATGATATGGAGGCTTATTACTAGTTATGAAAGATCAACTGGTAGCTTAGGCTTGTTTCTAAATACCTCTTCTAGCTTGAATTAACCAGTTTTTATTAATTTGCTTTCTGCCTTGTGGCTTTATTACCTCATCTCTGTAGTGCCCATCCTGCTTCTCTGCAGTCCCTGGGATTTCCAACTTCTTCCCAGTGTCTTCTCTGCCTGAGAACCCTGCCTAGCTATTGGTCATTTAGCTTTTTATTAAAACAATCCAAGTGACACAAATTATTCCACAACAGAGATGGGCATATAGATTCAAGTTATAGGAAGCCTGATGAGACCAGAGAGGTTGTCTGACTTTGGTGAAGCTGTTTCTTAGTTTGGACAGGGAATGGAGATTGTGTCCATGCATTAGAGATCTTGAGGGACTAAATCAAGAGAAGGCCTGGCAATTAAATGGGCATCTGTTTTGCTGATGCATGCCACTTATGGTTAGACTCTCAGCATACCAGACTGTGGGTCTCTAAAGGGTTTTTATAACCTCTGCTTTGAATTAAGGGTTCACACTATATTTTTTACTCGTTGCCTTTCTTTCTTTTTTTTCTTTTTTGCTAGATCTCCAAGACCTTGAAGCAACTTATAGGATCCAACCAGACAGTATGCCGCCTCATGTACTTTCTGTGCTTGCATGCATTCTCTTCGTGGCCCAATGAGGAGCTGCTGTATGCAGGCTCCTGAAACTCAAAGCC
The DNA here is from genome assembly GCF_943737965.1 of Phodopus roborovskii. Taxonomy (NCBI): domain Eukaryota; kingdom Metazoa; phylum Chordata; class Mammalia; order Rodentia; family Cricetidae; genus Phodopus; species Phodopus roborovskii. The sequence goes on along the minus strand of NW_026125355.1, from coordinate 76,726 downwards.
AATGAAGATACAAGCTTGACCTTCATGGTCAACTCCATGGTAGAGCGCTATGATGCTGTGGGTGAAGAACACCATGGATTCCATGGGAAGAAGAGTCTCCCAATATAACAAGGACTGAATGATGAGGCTACACCAAGGCATGGTCTTCCAGAACTGACTATGAAGTTTATACAGCATGTCACTGCCTACGGCCACTGCCAACCCTCCCTCCTTATTATCACCTAAGAAAACCCAACATTATATTGACAGAATTTGCAGAACTCCAAACTGTTGGAAGCTTTCAGCACAAAAGAAGGAAAGATGTTGCATTCAGGCCAAAAAAAGGGAGCTATCAAGAAAATGTCATCTCCTTGTAGCAAGAAGAAGGAGAGCAGCCACATTGGTTGAAATAAGCCAGTCACGGTGCTCATGGTACTAGAAGGCAATCTTTACCAGAAGAAAATGGTAATCATAAATATCATCCAGGTACAAACTCTATGACATACAACAGTGACCTGCTTGCAAGACATACTGTAGGTGCAATCATGGCACAAAAATTATGGAAGTAACAAACCACTTTTTAAAATTGGACTTAAGTTCAACTCCCTGAGGTTGACCCCATACCTGACACTGCAAAAGTGGCCAAGAACTGAATACTTATACAGGCCACAGGCCTAGGGTAAAACCTACTACTATTATTCTTCTAAAGGAGCATAGCAATAATTGTCCTAAAGACATACTGCTATACCCATAGATCAGTGCCTCATTCAGCCCTTATCAGAGAAGATTTTCTTGCAATAGATGGTTATTAACAGCGACCCACAACAGGTGAATGTGCAGAATATGAGAGAGCCTTTAGAGCACTAAATCCTAAATGAAATGTGTCAGATTCTTGGCCACTTTAGCAATGCCTCCTAGAAATGTCAGAATTACACTCTTAATCTCTTAAAATCTCATCTGCACAGTTGCCTAAACATGACCTGAACAAGGAGTAAACTGTTATATATGCTAACATGGAAGGCAGAAAGCTTGTGAGAATTCAACCCTAGGAAAAGAAGAACAGCCAACCAACTAAGGAATGCTGAGAGTGTGAGAAATGGTCTTCCCCAAGGAAGAAGACACCAATTGGTACCAAGGGGTCAACCCTTAAAACACACACACACACACACACACACACACACACACACACACACACACACCATTATGGACTGTCTCATCTCCACAGCATTCTTCTGTAACTTTTCTGGAAGAAGGAACCTTTGATCAAATCCCCAGAGTCCTCCCTAGGGGGCTGTGCTCTTTCCCCCCAAAGCATCCCTGTTGCAAATCCACGGAGCAGATCCTGTTAGAGTCATTTCCCAGAGCCTCCAACAAACGGCCCTCCCACTTGGAAATCAGTTCTGTCACCCCTGAGAATGGAGATTGTTTCAAAAGCTTCACTTTCTTCTAGGAGGGAGAGGCTTGTACCGTTTCCACTCCTTCAGGATTTTAGTTATGTGATCCTCTTACATCCCAGGCAACCACCCACCTGCTTCCTGTAGCTTTACACATAACTTTACATCTCCTACAGCTTCCTATAAATACCTGGCTCAGTACATCATTTTAAGATTCATTCATGCTATGGTGTGCATCAGCAGGTCTGTCTTTTTATATTGGTTGTCCATTATGTCTTAATGCATGAGAGCCATGCTACATAAAAGTAATGATTTACACTCTCTTGGAAATTCAGAGTATAGGAAATATTCTAGGTTGTGTATTTAAAAGTTACAGTCAGCATGCTCTGTATAACCATGAACATGTCACTACTCTTAATGTAGCCTTTCCTCTTCTTCAGATGGGAGCCATAAAAGTACCTGACAGGCTACATTAAGCAATGTTTGGATTTGAGATGAGCAGCCCCCAGGCCTGTGTGTCTGCTCACATTTGATCAGCTCCTGGAAAAGCTGTCTGTTGGCTCTGCCCCCATGAAAAGTTGAGAAATGATGGATGTCACCATTGTCTTAAAGTCATACTCTTTAGGCAGGCAGGTATTTTTTTTAATCATTCTTCGGATATGTGATGTTCATACATGTGTATGCATGTTTACACATGTATGTACATTTATGTGTGGAGATATCACAGGTCTTCTTTGGTACTTACATGTTGAAGCGAGATCTCTCAGTTAAACTCAGAGCTTACCGATGCAGTCAGTCTGAATATCCAGATAGCCCCCATGACCCCCTTTCTCCACCTTTCAACACTGGAATTACAGGGGCTTCTACCCAGCATTTATGTGGGTTCTGGGGCTCCAAACTCCTGTCCTCATATTTGAGCAGCAAGCATTTTAACCACCGAACTAGCACCCCACATTCTTTTTAAAAACATACCTATTTCAAAATAGCCATGACTAGACGTGAATATAAATTATCAAGTGAAACAATACTAAAAAGAAAAATTGGATTCATTTGTGTAAATGTTTTGAGAAAATTTTGAGGCAGAATTTTGCGTTGGCACCAAGGCTGGCCTCAACAATTCTCCTGCCTTAACCCTCAAGTGCTGAGATTACAAGTACGTGCTACCACGACCAGATGAAAAATCTGAACTGACCAAAGATCTGTATCCATTTCTTGGAGTAGCAAAACCACAAGTAAATGCTGAAAACAAATTGTTTTTGCTGAATGGAGAAATTCACATTCCAGGAGCTTGGCTGTTCCTTACCCCAAGAAAGGAGTGTGTCATGCGGTTTTGCCACCCTCACACACAAAAAGAACTGAAAATGCCATATCACTGCAATCTCAAGACCTCCATGACAGGGGGAGGTGTTTGCTGTCTTGGTTGTATTGATGAAGAAGATGTGTCTTAGAAAGTTCCAGGTGTCACAGAACGAACTGGCCCATGGTCTAGTGGCCTGCTCAGAAATGTACTTCTTCATTTATGGTGCAACTACTCCCTCCTACACAGCGAGCAGGAAGTAAGCCATGTGGGGAAAACCTCCAAAAGACCATCCCAGGGAACTTAGACACAGACAGGTTCTACTGCCAATGTCTTCAAGATAGTTCCATCTGGCATCCCCTGACTCTGAGGATCTTTATGGGCCAGAACACAGCAGCAATAAATGGACCATGGCAATCTTTCAACCTCCTTCTGCACCCTGAGAACATTTTAGTGTAAGATTAAAGAACATTTCTAGCCGAAGATGTCTGTTCACCGAGTGCTTCCTTTGTCTCTGGGGGAGCCCAAGTATGTCCAGAGATAAGAATCAGGTATCAGTACCAACCAGAACCATCAAAAAGGCTGTCAAGTAGAAAAGGGAATTAACAGTGTTCTTGTTAGCTAGAAAGTGACGTCATTGGGACTGCTATAACAAAAACAACAAAAAAAAGTCATCAGTTGGGTGTCTGAGAAGTGCAAGCCTTTCTTTAAAAAGTCTCCTGGGGATTAAAGATTAAAGTGTGATTATTATGAGTAGTTTTCCTGCCTACCTGGTCCCACTGCCGTGCCAGCCCCAACTCTAACACAGAGATGCTGTGTTAGATATAAAGCTGTTGGCCTGTTACTAGCATTACTTATCAGCTAGCTCTGTCTTAAATACTAACCCATTTCTATTAATCTAAGTATTTCCATGTGTTCTTATCTTAGCAGAGAGAGGGGCCAGTGTTCTGCTCTCCCCGTCCTACATCTTGACTCCCCCTACCACTCCCTCAATCCTCCTTGTCTCCTAGCACCCCCTATCTTGCTTTCCTATTGGCCAACAGTGCTTTACTCATTAACCAATACAAGAAACATATTTACAGAATGACATCTCCCATCATCTCCTCTTTTCTGTCTAAAATAAGAAGGCTTTTAACTTTAACATAGCAATATAATGAAACAGTTATCAAATAAAAACTATAGTTAACAATATTTAGTCCATTAACATTGGCATGATTTAAAAAAATGTTTTCCCATGATCTATCCTATCTTTATGAGTTTAAAGTCTTATAAGTAACTTGTTTTTTTTGGGGGGGGGGTCAGGCAGGCATCTTGAGTTTTATTCAGTGGATTTCTGGGTCTAGAGTTTAAAGTCTTATAAGTAACCTTTTGGGGGGGGGGGGGTCAGGCAGGCATCTTGAGTTTTATTCAGTGGGTTTCTGGGTCTAGAAGAAGGTGTTAGGCCTCTTGGTGAAGCGTGGCTTGTGCTGGTGCTGCAGTACACGGTGAGGCAATGGAAACTTGATCTTGGAGTCATGGAACTGCTTCACAGCCGGCCCACGGCACTTGCCTGCCTCCATCTCCTCCACCTTCATGATCTGGATGGAGTGTGCACAGGCATGGTGTCGGGCACCCATGTCTCAGTAGCACTGTGTGACAGCCCCAGAAGTGGTCAGGTCCTGGCACTCTCAGAACATGTTGTGTGTGCCAGTGCTGGAGTCATAGCGCAGCCAGATGCCGAAGTTCTTCACATGCAGTGGTGATTTCTCAAACACTTGTCCACAACTCACTATCTCCCCAGATGATTTCTTCCTCTTCCTCAGCTGCAACATGAAATACCAGAAGCAGGACTTGGCCACTACATGGTTTGGCACAAAGATGCGCATTCAGTGCCGGTGGCACTTCGGGGTGGGTAAGCCCCACCACCTTGTACTCCCGAAGCCTGCCCGAGGCCTTCATGGAGGTGCATGCTCCTTTGCCGCCAGTCACAAAAGGAAGTCTTATATGTAATCTATCTTTAACCTTAACTAAGGAAAACTATAAACATACTATCTGTTTTCAACTCCATCAAAGACCACAGAAGGATAATATATAAACTCTAGAAATGACAGAAACATCTTGCTACCTGATCAGTCATCCGAAGTTCTTCTGTAATGTTTTGTCTTCAGCCTATGGGCCACAGTGTGTCTGGCAGACTCCTCAGCAAAGCAGGAAACTTTAAACTGTCCATCTATATTGGCAGTTTGTCAGTCACTTTTCTCTGTGTCCTGCAGACTGTCTGGCAGACTCTTCCATGAAGCAGTAATCCTATAGCAATGTCCATCTTGTATCAGCAGTCACTTTTCTGTGGGTCCTGTATGTCCAGTTTATTCAACATAAAGTCAAACAGTCCAGACAAGAGCAGTATCTTGTCCAAATGGCTAGTCTTGCCATATTAGAAGCAGACTCCATAACGAGTTTCTTTGATGTTCATCTTCCTTTCTGTCGCAGGTGGTGTTGCCAGGAGCAGCTATGTCTCACTATCAAGAAAAACCCTAAACCATTTTAAATGCCATATTCTGAAAGTCTTTGAAAGGTTTGAAGAATGCCTATCTAATTGCCATATATCTCTATATATCTAGAAAACCTAACTAACACTATAAGTTTTGACTATTATAGGTAACAATCTGTAATCTGTACTAAATTATACATTACATTTTTAAATGAGCTATATTAACACAATACCTAAACAAGAGGAGAAATATGCATATCACAAAATTGACCTTAAATTTGCATCAATAAATGAAAATCCATTTTGAAACAAAGTATTCATATCTATACCATAATCACATTTTAACCTTTATAACCAACCCCACTTAAATGAAAACAAACATTTATAGACAATATTTGGGAATTTGGGCTTTATTCTTCCCAAACTGCTTCCTTCTGGTAGGGGGCGCTGTCTTGGGGATCCTAAGAAGATGCAGAAATCCTGGCTGTAGTGGTCTGCAAGGCTGCCTTGTCCCAGGGATAATGCTTCAGGAGATCTTGCTTGATAAAACCATGTTAGACTGGAAGGAACCACAGCTTCTTACTTTCTATGGAAACAAAAGTAGAAATCCTTTTCCCCAGTAACCTGTCCTTAGACTTAAATTTTGAAGTCAAAACATTTTTAAAATATGTAAACTGGATTAATTTAGCATCATTGATAATCAAGTGCATTGTAGCAATTATTTTATTATTTTTAAAGATAACACAATAGCATACAGTATCCATATTCTTTATGGATTTTAATCTTTATGTGGCTTGTTTATTATTATTATTCTTTTATTTCTATTTTTTATTTATTGAGACAGGGTTTCTCTGTGTAACTTTGGCTGCCCTGGAATTCACTCTGTACTTTGAAATTACAGAGATCCGACTGCCTCTGCCTCCCAAGTTCTGGAATTAAAGATGTGTGCCACCATATCCAGCTACTCTCTCTAGCTGCTCGTACACACCATTGAATTGTTAGCGGTGATTCTTAAAAGCCATGCAGTTTTTTTTGCCACTTATAATGAGTTAGGAAACCTCCCTTAAAGGAGCAAATCTCTGTTTGTCTTTGGCAAAACAGAGCCCAACTGATAAAAATGATGCTACTAAGAAGCCTTGCTTGTCTCTGTTATTTTGTTTCTAAAATCCTTTCTTAAGCTTTCCTTAAGTTTTAAGTGGAAGTTCTTGGATCCAAGCTGAAGGTGCCATTTTATTGTGAGTAGTTTTCCTGCCAGCCTGGTCCCAGCTAGCTCAGTCGGTAGAGCATGAGGCTCTTAATCTCATGATCATGGGTTCGTGCCCCACACTGGGCGCCATTTGTTACAAGCAGTTTTCCTGCCAGCCTGGTCCCACTGCTGTGCCAGCCCCAAATATCACACAGAGATGCTGTGTTAGATATAATGCTGTTGGCCTGTTACTAGCATTACTTATCGGCTAGCTCTGTCTTAAATATTAACCCATTTCTATTAATCTAAGGGGGCCGGAATTCTGCTCTTCCTGTCCTACATGTTGAATCTCCTCCTACCTCTCCCTCAATCCTCCTTATTTCCTAGTCCCATCTATCTTGCTTTCCTATTGGCTAGCAGTGCTTTATTCATTAACCAATACGAGAAACATATTTACAGAATGGCATCTCCCATCATGTGATCAATAGTGCTTAGTGAAGAACATTCTTGAAGAGCAGTTGGAGTAAAAGAATGGGAAAGCAGTAAAGTATCTTGAAGAGAAACCTGGGGATCTTAGCGGCTTTGAGTTAACCCAACAGGGCCAAGAAATATTCCTCTCGGCCCCTAATATCAGAGTTGGACAAGCATCTGCTGGCTCTGGCTTCTCCTCAGACAGCGGGCTGACCCCATGGGTCCAGCTTCTGTCCTTAGAAGTATCCTAAGTTTCCAGGGTAATAGTCCTGGGTGTCATGGCCAGGCTGGGTGGGTAGTGAAAGAAAATGGCTCTGAGCTTTAGTAGTGTGAACCTTGAATGCTACAGTTAGTTGCCTGCTTTGTGACAGCAGAGCATGCAACTCTGTGATTTCCACCCCCTCTGGGAGGCTCTCAGTTGGAGCCTAATGAACTACCCAGTCAGTATTTAGGTGACATGACACACAGGGACAAACCTGGAGGATGGTCTAACTATGAGTCTAGGGACTTCAGGAGGAGGGTCAGCTCCTAAAAGGGTACACCTCAGGGGAAGAAGACACCACATGTGGAATTGAGAAAGAGTACCAGAGCCTGATCTGGTAGCCTAAAGGTAGCATCCTGAGTGCATCATGTATGTATGAAATGAAGAAACGGGGCCTGTGATATGGCTTTTGGCAGAAGTCTCCCCAGATCCCACACAACGACCAGCACCTCTGTCTACTGCCTCTACTCACTAAGGAAATGAGACACTGTGATCTTTCTCAACACAGTGATGTGCCAGATGAAACAGGGATGTTGTTAGTAGACAGAAGGATTAGTGGACACCCCTACCCCATCCTGGCTCCACTGATGCTTATGATCTACAGCCTCCTTCAGGAATCACTGTGGTTCACTCAGTGGCTATACCCTGAAGACAAGAGACCTGCCCCACACCCTCCATTAAGTTCAAGAATTGCACAGCCCCAGTTAAAACTCCTGGGAGTCTCCGAAGCACTGCCTGCAGAGCAATGGCCAACCCCACTTGCTGGAAGCATTTCCTGCCTAGCCATGAACTAAATTCCAGGTTATTCATGGGGCGGGAGCTCCCTTGTTGCCTGGTACTTCCTCTGCTATTGTCTCCTCTGAAATAAAGAGACTTCTTTCATTCCCAGGAACTATGTACTTCTCATTGGTAGAGTTTGGGGCCCTGATTTTAAGGGCTAAGGACCCCAACACTCTGTTCACTTTTAGAAGCACATGCTCTTGAGATGTAGGTTGAGTCCAAAGTCTCCCCTTACCTCTGACCGCTGGGCCTCAGTCCAGGCCGCCTGGCACTGGCAGGACTGGCATCAACCATGCAATGTGATATGGGGCTGAACCATGTGAAATTGCTATTTTTTAGGCCAAAAAAATGGTCCAATGGCAATAATTTCACTTTATTCAGCCTAACACAAATGTTAGCTATTACTGAAGTTGGCTTCACTGGAAACTGGATTTGACATGAGGAGCAAATATATGTGAAATATTTAGACAGTGGCTCACACATTGCAAACACTCAATAAATACTGGCTGTTGATTGATATTGTCACCAAATATTTGACATTAACAAATCTCAGTTATTATGCAAAGTGTAGCTGAATCTGGTGAAAGGTATTTTGGAATGGTTGACATTTCCTCTCAGCTGAGCCAGGATTAAGAAGTGCCATGCTCAGGGTTGCATTGTCTATTGAGATGAGACAAGTCAAACTCGTTCTGTCAGACTTGGTCACAGTTTTCTAATTCACTCCTACTGAATGTAACTCACTGGGGCTAATTTGTAAAGGTTGAATCATGACCTTGGGAGCAAGGACCAAGCATTAATATTCTTAGGATATAGGAAAAACAAGCCCCACTGCCCTGGCTGACATGAGCAATAGACACAGTTCTTTTGGGGTCTCTACTGTTGCTGGTAGGGGCAGAGATCAACTCACCATGCTGTCCAGGAGGGCTGAACTGGACAAGAATGAATAACTTCTGAACAAGGTGGAGGGCATGTTGCTGGAGACTGCTTCTGAGCTGAGGGAGGCAGTCATGGAAGGAAGCATGAGCTACTACTATGTGAAGATGAAGCTATGTTGCAGCTACCCTATGAGCACCACAGTGAGTGTGGAGCTATGTAATGTATGCTATATGAGTACTTTTTCTATTGCTAATGGGTTATTTCCAGTTTGGACAAGTGCATAAAGACAGTACTATGGCCATTTTGGATATAAGTATTGTCTCTCATACTAGTATAACTTCATAGATTTCATTTTCCAATGTGTTGTACTTCTTGATATTTAATGTGATGGTTAATATTGATTGCCACCTTGAAAGACTCTGGAATCATTAAAGAGATAAGCTTCTGCACATGTCTGTACTGATTACCCATATTATGCTAATTGGAGTGGGAAGACCAACTCCAGATATATGTAGGACCTTTTCATGGGCTGGAGTCCTGGGCAGAACACAAAGGAATAGTGACAAGAAACGGTCCTGTTCTCATCTACTGTGGATACAATGTCATCAGCTGCCACCATGATACCGTCACCATGACAAACAGCACCTTCAGCTGTGATCCAAAATAAAAACCGTCCTTAATTTGCTTTTCTCGGAGTGTTTTGTCAAAGCAATAAGAAAAGTAACCAACGTGTCATGAGTTGTCAAGAATATAATCAGCGACAGCATCCATGAAAGGTGGGTCCTGAGGCTTTTTACATCTCTCCATTTTTCCTCAAGCACTTCCTTACTTTCTCACATGACAGGGACATTGTGATAGCTACTCTTGGTTGTCAGCTTCATTACTTCTGGAATTAAATGAAGCCAAAAATGGAGGGCACACCTTGTGGGGTAATCTTGCTTAATTTGAAGTAGGAAGATGAACTTCTAATCTGGATCTTGAGTTGGCAAGGAAGACCTTTAACGCAGTTCATTTGAGCTGGGAAAAGCCACCTCTATTCTGGGCCACACCTTCTGCTGGAAGCCTATACAAGGACATGGGAGAAAGCAACCTTTGTTCTTTACTTGCTGGCTCTTACCTTGACAGTGAGTCTATTCATTCACTGGCATTAGATTCTACTTCTTTGGCATTCCAGTATATTCTGAAGACCAGCTGAGATATCCATACTTGTGGACTGAGCAACTACTTGATTCTTGGACTTTCCTTTAACAGTCAGTCATTGTTGAATTAGCTAGACTCCACCTTGTAAGGAACATACATGTGTACATACATATATAATCAACACACACGCAGGGAGAGAAAGAGAGAGAGTCTCATTCTCTAAGTTCTGTTACTGTGAAGAACATACAGAAATTACAGTTATCTTGAAATTTCTGTATATCAGACCCAGAAAACACCATCCCCCGCCCCTACCAGGTATACCTGGCATTTTACTGAAGACAGTATTTAGACACAAAGATCTAAGTCCTAGATAGACTTGTTGCCACTGACATCTTGTCCAATCAGTAAGTAGATTGAGCTAGAAAGGCCACATGGGTAGACAGATGAGTGGATATACATCAAGTCACAAATTTATAGTGGTATTTCAAATTGAAACGTAATGGAACAGGAATTTTTATTACTTTGTATTCATCGTTCCTTTTCTCATAATAAAACTCCAGTTCTCAACATTACTACATTTATACACTCACTTTATCATACAGCAGCCCTTGTTTCACGATCCATGAAGTGTAATCAGTATTCTGTGAGTCCTCACTAAATAAATAAATAAGCCTGTATCCCCCAAATATCCTGTCTTCCATCTCCTGACTACACCACAGCCTTTAAAATGTCAGATTTATCATTTATAGTTACTCTGAAACTATAATTGCATCCTGTATGATTTATTTATTTTGCTTTTAAAAATAAAAATCAATTAAGGTAATTTGAGGTAACTTGATTATTATTCATTGAATCATATAAATTTCCTCATTCTAACCCTTTACCCACAAAAATTAGGGCAATTTCCTATGGTTCAGTAATGTATTTTTATTAAATAAACATTTACATAAAGACCAAAATATTCCTCTGGGTCAGTAGTAACGTTTTCTGTTCTGCTGAGGATATTCTGAAATTTGAAGTCAAATAGATTTCCCTTCTTCAATGCCAGAAGTTTCATAAGTTTACGCCAGCACTTTTCTCATATTCATGCCGTGACATTTTTTAAAGATGTTTTTGTTTTGTCTAGAGAATCTGATTGCTTTTAATTTCGCTTGGTGGCAGAGGGATCATTTGACTTCTAAATTGCATTCATAAGATATTTGAGCTTTGGGTTGTATTTGTGTCAAGTGCGTTTGATTCGGGGGCTGCCACCCAACCGTCATTTAAGGATCCTTCTCCTTCATCTCTGGGTTCATTTCAGTCCTTCTTAGAATGCATGGCTCTCTTTTCTTTCTGTATATTCCCTCATAAAGTCGGATGTCTTTTTTACTGTGGCATGAGCAACCCTACATGGGACTTTCCTAGCACACCCTCCCTGAAAGGCTCAGGGATCTTCTGCAAGGTGGTGGGTAACATCAAGGGCCCAGTGTTTGCCAGGCACAGCAAGACAGGGACACATATAAACTCTGGACAGTGGTTGTGACAGCATGTACAAGACTTGTGCAAGCTCCAGCCAGACAAAAATCCCAGCACAGAGGCGGGAAGGTGGCCATAAATTCCTATCACCAGCTGAGGAGGAGGACTTGGCATTTGATAGCTGCTGAGAGAGGGAGTCATTTGTTTTAATGATGTGATCCTTGGTAGGTTCACCACTCATCAGGGCAGCCCTGACTCCCAAGTCCCAGGTAGACTTGATGGGAGAGGAGGAAGAAGAAGAGGAGAATGAGAAGGAGGAAAGGGAGGGGGAGGACAAGGAGGAGGAAGTAATTTCAAAGCGGAATAGGAAGGTGCAGAGGGTGGTAATGGGGGAGTTGGGGAAGGGGCAGTGAATATGTTAAAATATAAATTCTCAAAGAATTAATGAAAACAATACGAAAATATTGATGTCCTTTTATCAGGTACATTTTGTGAGGAGCCAGTTTACTGAGTCTGTATAAACTGGTGGCCCCCTTTCATTTAGCTCTCAGATGTGGAAGTAACTTTGCCTCAGGATGCTGAAGGCTCACCTGCATCTGCCCAGTCCCTGCCGATGCCAGTGTGCTTTCTCCTCTGTGCAGTTAGCTTACCCATGCTCTCTAGTGCTGTTGGAATCCCCCCCCTCACATCTTCCCCTCAGCTCTCTTCATCTAAAACATTGCATTTTGTTCTCTGTGGGTTCATTACTTTTTCTGCATCTGACCTCCATTCTCATCTTTTGAACTCTTTCCAGGATGGATGCCTGGTCCCCTGCATTTCGTTCTACAGTCCATGTCCCTCTTCCTAGGTAGCATCTTGGTAAATATTAAATAGACCCTTTTATGTATTTTCTTCTAGATATTATACTGGTTTTGAGATTTAGGGGAAAAAACACTATCTTAAACTTTTCTTTATGTTTCCGTGTCTTCTGCGAACACACAAAGAAGTGTTTATGGAAGAGTTTTCTTTTCATGATTTGTGGATGTAATGCCATCGTATCTTCTATGAGTGTTTCTGAGACAAATAACCCAGTTTCAAGAGGCCCAACACCATCTTTTGACTTCTGCATGCTCATACACGCACGTGTTACACATACATACATCAGGCACACACACACACACACACACACACACACACACACACACATAAAATGAAATTAACATTTTAAAAAATACTTGCCTGGAAATGGATAAAAGTAGCAGAGAGAAGACCATGATGTGGGAATTAATGTCTCCAAGAACTATGAGATTGAAACTAAAACTGTAAATGAAGAAAAAGTTCATGAAATTAAAAAACAAATCACCCAGTTCTTGTAAAAGGCATACATCATACAAGAAAGAAAATACTTGCAGACTTTAAAAAAAAAAGCTTAGTTAAGTTAAAGTGATAAATACACTTTGGAACAAGAATAAAGAATGAAAGCCATTTCCCATGTATTACTACAGCCACAGCAACTGTGGGAAGACACTACAGCAATCACTACACAGTTCTGGGGCTGAATATATTATCACACTTCCACACACAGCTAAGAAGCGTTCTTCAGTATAGGAGAAGTAAGGATGTCAGAACACAAGATGTCTTAAATTAAATAAGTACTAGCAACAACAATTACAATGATGGACTTCAGAGATCCTAGAAAAAAAGTCCAATTCTGAAATCACAAATGTGCAGCTGACTCAGGACCTGTCTACACTGCCAAACACATTGAGCACACTATGGGAGCAAGAACCTACTTCACATATGAATTCCTTCCCTCAGAGAACTGGATTTATCAAACTTAGAGACACCCAGTGAAAACTGTTCATCACTGTCACTTCCTCTAAATATGAAACTATGACGACAACGTGAACATGACCATCTATGCTTTTTACCTTCCAGCTGGTGAGTGTGTTTTCCCAGTTTGAGGCTCATCTTCACTCTGAATAACCAGGAAAAAAAAGTAGAAGTGAGGAGGTCAGGAAGTCTTCAAGGTGGGCACCAGCTCTGTTGGTCTGCTATGCATGTGAGTGTGTGAGTGTGTGTGAGAGTGAGTGTGAGTGTGTTTGTGTGTATGTGTGAGTAACTGTGTGTGAGTATGTGAGTGTATGTGTGTGTGAAAGTGTGAGTGTGTGTGAGTGTGAGTGTGTGAGTGTGTGAGTGTAAGAGTGTGTGAGAATGTGAGTATGTGTGTGTCTGTGAGTGCGTGAGTATATGTGTGAATGTGTTTATGTGTGTGAGAGTGTATGTCTGAGTGTGTGTGTGAAAGTGTGAGTGTGTATGAGAGTGAGTGTGTGAGTGTGTGTGTGTGAGTATAAGTGTGTGTGAGAATGTGAGTGTATATGTGGGAGTGTGTGAGTGTGTGTATGTGTGAGTGTGTGTGTGTATACACGCATGCATGTTGTTAGCATTCTTACTAAGGCCCTTCAAAGGCCACTGCTGGCACACACACACATCCACCTCCCTTTCTTCTTTCTCCCCCACTCTTGTCCCTGCTGCCTTAAGTCGGTACCATTGCCACTATACGCATTCTTCATTCTACTGGCCATCACCCAAGGAGCTGTGAATAAGGCAGGACTAGTCTGTCTTTGATTTGCTGAGGTCAATGCAGACCTCTTGAATATGGCCAGTTTGGCTGATCCATTTCCGTTTGCTGCAAGCAGGTCCCAGCTTTCTCAATCCCAGCAGCCATCCTCACAGCTGTCTTTGCACCCACTCCCTCATTGTTAATGTTGCAGGAGAGGAGGAACCAAGGACCTTGGGTTAGGGGATTCAAATGGAGGGGGGAAGCGTTGGTAAGGGTTCTTCAGTAGGCAATGAATTCTTCAAAGTACAAATGAATTCTTCAAAGTACAAAATTAGCCTCAAAGACTGTAGGAAATGAAACTGCATCCATTTTAGTGGCATAAAAATAACAATGAAATGAGAATTGGAAAACAGAGAAAGAAATGAGAATAAGTTCATAAAAATGATTCCCTTAGCTGAAGTTAAGAACAAAATAATGTTGAAGGTGGTACTCTTGGGAAATAGCAAATTGCTTAAACCTATAAACTTGATAACTAGAGTAGACAAACACACACACATACAATCATTCACAAATACTAAACACGCATTGCTTTTGCAAAATGTTCCAAAAGAGTCACAGGCAATTTAAAAGTGATGCTGTTTGAAGAAAAGTAATGAGACATGAGGGGGAATGGCTCATTGCTGTGTATTTCTAGCTGACTGACTCCATTCCAACACATGGATACTGTATGTAGATAAGATAGGTAGGTGTCATCTCTCCAATAAATACATAAATAGGTATGCATCTAGAGAAATATAGTTCATATGATTTTAAATTTCTCCTATTGCAGTTCTGTGCCTGTTTGCCTTTGCTTGCAGTAGCATTCTGCTGTACAGACTACTGTGACAGTTAAATGAAGCAGCACAAGTCTATGTATCTATAACAGGACCTACTATACAGGGAATGCTCAGTAGCCGTGATGTAAAGGACATGTTAGGTGGGACTTTCTTCCTTTTCCTTGGGCTGCGTTTCTTTCAGGGTATCTTTTTTTTACCCTGTCTTTCATGAGTTATAAACACCGCTTCCTTCCTTTCCAGCCATCTTTATCCCTTTGGGTAAGATATGCTGCAGAGATGCCTTGCTGATTTTGAACCTCACCTGCTGCTTAATTTAGACAGTTGTGTCTAAGTCCTCTATGTGTTCTAATACAGTACTAAAAAAACAAATCTCCCAAAGAAATTTCCCTGCATAGTTTAAGGTCTGTTTCTTCCCATCTCTGTCCTACAAAAAGCTGAGTGTCATGTTCCTTTGCATAGTAAGATGTTGCTGTCTCTGGGCGTACATGCGTATGTGTGCATTCATATGCATGGAGGTAGTGTGTATGTGCATGAGTGCATGTATATTTGTGCACACACGTGTGCACATGTGCTTGTGGGTGTGTGTAAGTGCTCGTACATGTGCGTGTGTATGTGTGAGAGAGAGAGAAAGGGAGAGAGGGGGAGAGAGAGACTTAAGGAAGAACAAGTGTAGTTCAGCATTCCTTTTCAGTTTTGCCAGGGTCTTGAACCTGGCACCCCCTCTTCTCAAGCTGCAGACATTTGTTTCCTGAAGTTGCTTGAGAGCTGCTGATGTCCAGGATGACACTGTATGATTTACCCTTTGCTTTGTAGCTCTCTTTAATGGCTCTGAGTGCTCATCTTTGGGCTCTGTTTTTGTTTTGGCTAAACAAGTCTTTCTTGCTAGAACAGTGAGTGGTTCTCAACCTTTCTAATGCTACAACCCTGTAGTAGGGTTCCTCATGTTATGATGACCCCCAACCCTTGTAACTAATTTTGCTACTGTTATGAATCATAATGATGATCTTAGGTGATGCCTGTGAAAGGATCAGGGGGTCTCAAGCCACAGGTTGAGAACCACTTTGCTAGAGGAACTGAGCTGAGAACAGGCATCGACATGCTCTGTAAACTGTGGCCTCCTTTCCTCTCCTCTTCCCTGTAAGAAGCCTCGGTGTAGTTGTGGCCAATTTGTGTTTCATTCTTGCTCAATCCGACTCCCTTGAAGCTTTCACTACTGTGTTCCTGGCCCTGGGGAAGCAGATCTCTGTCTCTTGAGTACCTGTTCCAGGGTGCTGAGTGGTAGAGCCCATTCAGGGTGGCATTTAGGCACCGCCACCACTGGGCTCAAGGTCAGCACAGGAGAGCAGCGCTGAAAGAATGGAAGGGAGGGTGGAGATGCTAGGTCATGTGATATGGTTCAGCATGCTTCCTCCCCTCTCCTCCACCGGCAGGCCCACTGCAGCCCTGTTTAAGCTGCTAACTCCTGAGCTTGTCTGACTTGGGGAAACCC
Source organism: Phodopus roborovskii (assembly GCF_943737965.1). NCBI lineage: Eukaryota > Metazoa > Chordata > Mammalia > Rodentia > Cricetidae > Phodopus > Phodopus roborovskii. The sequence goes on along the minus strand of NW_026125355.1, from coordinate 60,549 downwards.
CTGCTGACCAATGGGGGAATCTCTTGTAAGATTTCCTGAAAGAGGCCCTGTCCCTGCCTGAGAGAAGACTTAGGCAGGAAAGCCATTCCTAGCTTGGCTCTACCAAATTCTGTTTTACATTAGAAGTCCATCCTCCTCCTTCTGGGATACTGGCTTGTGTCTTCAGAAGGAAACTGGAAAGATGGGGAGGGAGAGCAAACTCCAGGCAGATGCTGTCTCCTAAGAGGGGACGAAGTGTGTTCAAGGGCAGAGGGCAAGGCTCTGCAGTGTCCTCAGAACTGGAGTGTCCTCAGAATGCTAGAACTGGCCCTTCAAGAGCTGGATAGTGACTCTCCCCTCCATAAGTAAGCATTCCAATGACAGAACCAGAGACAGCTGTCCTTGCTGTGGCCCACACCAGGGAGCAGAAGGTTCCACTTGCTTTCAAGCAGTCTTCACTACAAACAAACTGGATCCAATTAGCTTTCTTTGATGGGGGATGCTCAGACTTTTTGAGAATAATACAACCACACCATGAATAAACTTCAAAATTAGATTTTCTGGACAGTTACCTAATTAGTGAGCTAAGCAGAAAAAACTAATTGGGGAAGGAATTTTCCAGTAAGCACTGCTTTGCCATCCACATAACTCACCCATACACATATGCACTGTACACCTCACATGCACCCTCCCATACATATAGCGTGAGCACTGGGGACCAGGAGGCCCTGGGATGGGGTGGGAATGGGGAACCATGCTGAGCATTCCAGCATGGACTAAGGATCCATGCTCTGTGCTGAGGTTTCCCCATCGCCTGTCCTGATGGCAAAAGGGTGTCGCTGTTATCAGCTATCCACGGTGCCCCAGGGACTCTGTCATGGCACTTACTCTCCTTGTCAATTTTAAAAGGCAAGTATTATGCCCACAGAAACACACCTGGTGATAAATGTTAGTCAGCTTTGGCACTCGCGAAAAAAATACCTAATTACCTTAGAGAACCAACTTGGAGGAGGAAAAGTTCATCTGGCCTGGTGTGCATGGTAGAACAAAGTTCCTAAGCTATGGAAACTGAAATATCAAGGACCTGGTACCCCAATACCCCTTCAAGGCACTTCTCCAATGACTTAACTCCAACTATGCTCTGACTCCTGAAGGTCACCCAACTTCCTTCCCGAAGTCTCACAAGTTAGAAACCAAGCCTTTAGTGACTGACTTGCCGGGGGCTGGGGTGTCTTTAAAAAGGCAGACTACAACACAGAACTAGAAACAGATAATGAGCAAGGTCCAAGAACGGGTAGACAGCTGCCCCCAGGTCTCATCTGCTGCCACTCCACCTCTTACAGCTCCCTCCCTCTCCAGGGTCCCATCACTGCAGCCATGGACTTTCTGCCAGTGGTTTCGGACAGCTATTCGACCCAGCAGCAACAGTGATGGAGTCCATTAGGGAAACCTTATCTCACGTTTTCCAATGGTTTTAATGCACTCAAATTTTATAGCAGCATCACTATCCTCATCTTTTCTTTTTTATCCGTTTGTTTTTGTTTTTCCAGACTGGGTTTCTTCATGTAGCCCTGGCTGTCCTGGAACTAGCTCTGTAGACCAGGCTATCCTCATCTTAAAGGAAAATAAACTTAAACAGAAGGGTGGAAAGCAACCCTTGTAAAGAGATACACATGCCACTTACAAACCCAAGCCGATGAGAGACTTAATGAGTAAACAGAAAATACACATTACGTAAAAAAAAAACATGGAAATGTGTTTCCTTTAAAGTATTGTACGTGTGCCAAGACAAGTGCACATGATGTGACCACTCCGCATAAATGAAGGCTATCTTTCCATCTAATTAATAGGTTCCAGTTGTCAGGATGGAATGAAACTGACCAACCGTCCGTGGAATTCTGCAGACAGCTCATGTCTTCCAGGAGCTCGGCTTCATGAGCAAGTCTGAAAACTGCCGCCAGCAGGATCCAGCCCAAACGCCTTTGGACAGCCAAAGCCAAACCTCCCCACACCCTAGCCCTTGCCTGGAGGCCAAAGGGAGGAAGAATATTCCAGAAAAGGGAACAGCTTGTGCAAAGGATAAGAGTCATGAAAGGGCAGTGTGTTCCCAGAATGGGAGAAGTTGATGCAACAGGCCCTGAACTATAAGCCCCCACCCCAGTTCAAAAGCAAGGTCTTTCTTTTTTTCTTTTTGTATCAGCAGGCAGGAAGCTAATGACATGCAGGTGCCCACCAAGGGAGACCCTGCTAGCAACACATGGGAGACACACTCTTGGAGCAGGGTATTAGAAGCCACTAGACAGCAGGGGGCATTCTTAAGGTAAGCAAAGAGAATCAGGGAAAGGCCTATCAGAAAATGCCACCAGAGAAGGACTTAGGGGTCACTATTTGTTTCAAAGATGACATCAATGTGTGTTGTGGTGAATTCTGGAACCCTGCCACCACCAAGCTGCTATTATTATAGTATTACTACGGAGAGGAAGAATAGAGAAGCCAGGTTGGGTTCCACTTCACTTCTGGGGGAGCAATGAGCACTCTCCCACCACTTGACCCCAAAGACACAGCATCTAATGTTTCTGTGCAAGCTCAGTGTGGTGGCACACACTTGCAATCACAGCAGGCAAGGTGACTGAAGCAGGAAGAGCTTTGTGAGTTCAAGGCTAGCCTGGGATGATGATCCAGACATCTCAAACAAACAAACAGCAATAACAAATAAAACACCCTCCCAAGACACACACACACACACACACACACACACACACACACACCCCACAGACAAAGAAAGAGCCAGACAGACAGACAAAAAAAAAAAAAAAAAAAAAAAAATCACAAAAACACCAAATGGACTTTGCCAATAGAAAGGCTGTTCTTCCAAGTTGTGTTATTTCGTCACCTGTACCTGGTTCCTCAGAGCCATTTCTCCCTTTTGTCCCCTGTAGAGGAGAGAGTCCAAGATGCTTGGCTTCCGGAAAGGGAGAAGTTGTTAGTTACAGACCCAAACAGCAGAGGCAGAGGACCTCAACACTCCCTGGTCAGCTCCACCCTACACATGGTTACCATGGCCATCCCACTTATCTGACCCCTTGCCTCCATGCTGTGGCCCCTCCTCGCCCCCCTGGTGATGTCAATGGAATGCCTTTTCTTCCTTCTGCACAGTGCTCCTGGAGTTCCAGGGAACTTCAAGGCTGGGACTGTTCTGTTCAGCAAGTAGATGGGAGCGGCAGCCTTTGAACATATCCAGGAACCTGCTGGGCCTTTCTTCCTAAACGCCAGTGGGCAAGGTGCTTGGCAGAGCCACAGCCTGCACTGGGAACAGGAGCCGGGCAAGCCGCCAAATGCTCAGCATGTCCTCAGGGCAGTGTCCAAGGAAGCTTTCCAGGAAACAAGCAGAGCCACGGAGGTGCTACTCTCATGCCCCCGAAAGGGTTAGAATGTGGAAGGGCTCGCTCCCAAGTATCTAGGGCTGCGCATGCGCGCATGCATGTGCGTGCGTGCGTGCGTGCGTGCGTGCGTGCGTGCGTGTGTGCATGTGTGTGTGTGTGTGTGTTGGGACACAGCAAGCATGGCAAAGGCCCAGTAACAGGACACAGGAAACAGCCTCATCTATTTCTGTCACTCAACAAGGCCAGGGATATGCTTCACAATCACACAGAGGTCAACAGTCAGGGTTACTGCAGTATGGCTGTGGGCTTCACAGAGGGCTGAGGTGAGAAGCCGGTCACCAATGCACCAAAATGTATGAACGGGGACAAGAGGGGAATCCTCTAGGTCATAGGCAGGTGCTACTGGCTTCTCCAAAGTCTCTGCTCATCTGATCCTCCCAACTCCACCCTCTGTAGCCCATCCTCCACACTCCTCTCTGTAACCCATCCCTCTGCAAGCCATATAACTGCTTGTGATCGGCCCATAGCTGCCAGCACATATCTCTCCCAGCCTCCAGTCCAACACTTAGCAGAGCCTTCTAGTTCCCCACCCAGGATGTAGGAAGACTACCCAACTCCTGGTACCTACTTAGTGACCTGTCAATATCAATAGTCACTTCACCATCCACAGCAAAGCTAAAGCTTTCTCTGGATGGGGTTGCTGTTGCTCTCTACCATACTGTACACCACACCACTTTTATCCCCACTTCAGCAAAGACAGGCCAGGGGAAAGACCCATGAAACATCTTTAGCCATTTATACGTCAGTGTGAATTATAGTGCCATGCCCTTAACTGTGAGCATTCAGCCAGATGCTGGTTAATCCTTCCTTTCCACCAGGCTGGTGCTGATTCAAGGAGCTACCAGGGGGAGAGACTTTGCCTATGTCTGCAGCTCCATGGTACAGGTGCTAATCCTGCCACGGGGCTCAGAGGAGGCGAAGCTACATCACTGAGGAACTGGTGTGGAACCAGCCTGGGGAGGATGGATTCAGCCTTGTAGGTAGCAGTAGGAGATATCAGGGAAGAGTATGACGTGAGACAGATTCTAGGAGAGCATCAGATTCCAAGAGACAGATGCCCATGGGTTAGAAGCAGGGTGAGCCCACGGAGGAGGAAAGAACAGAGAGGATCTTGAACATGGGCTGCAAATAGCCTGAAGTGTGAAGTTGAGTCAGAGCTGTCAGTTGAAGACTAAGATGGAGGGAAGCCATTTGTGGTGGAGCGGGCAGACAGAGCACAGGAAGTTTCTAGAAAGACCCAGAGAACAGCACCTGAGTAGGCAGCCAAGGAAGTGAGTGGCAGGTCAAGCCAATCAGCTCTCTTTGTACAGTCTGGAAGGGTAGAAGAAGCCAGGGGTTGACAGTGTTAGGGACCCAGGACCACCCTCCATACAGACCCCTCACTAACTATCATCACTGATTTTGTTTCTGCCTAAATATTCTAGCTAAGCTTGGTGGTCTCACTACTTTTTTTCCAGACACCCCTACATTCATTTGATGTTCAAGGCTTACAGCAAGGAGGAAGGGTGATGCATTTCCCTGCTGTGTTCTCTGAGTGCACCCTAGCCCTGAGGCCTGCCTAGCCTCTGCCTGCCCTGGGCTGCCTATGCAGCCTTGCCTGGGCTGTTGGGCCAGCCCCTCTAGCTTAGCCAGGCCCAGCTGCAGTCCCACCACAGGGAGCCCTCTGCTCTTCACGCTCTGTTGAGATTTCTCAATGGACTGTAACTTTCTTTTCAGAAATCCTGTTTGGCTTCAAAGTCAAAGCAGATTGTTCTCTTCGGGGACTGTGGAGATATTCAAAGTTTGCCTCCCAGAAATAAATGAAATACATTGGAAGTGATAACACAGTGTGTGTGTGTGTGTGTGTGTGTGTGTGTGTGTGCATGCATGCACATTATTGCCCTTGATCTTCAAATGCAAATGTTAAAATCTGCAGACATAAAGCAGCTACGGAAACTCTTGTGTTCTCCTAGAGCCAGAGTCCAAACTTAATCTGTCCTTTCCAAGAGAGCACTGGTCAGCCTGGCATTAGAGGCCTAGATGACAAAGACTTTAAGAGAAAATTGACAGGGTTCTTGAACCACTCTAGGTCTCTCAGCCTTAAACCAGGGCGTAAGAGGAAACCAGGAACCCATGAATAGCCCTGTCGTGCAATTTCAAGAGGAGAAGAAGGAAAAAGCCGCAAACTTACTAAACAGTGTTGAGAGTGAGGGAGGGGGAAGGTGAGATGTGAGAGCCAGGAAGATGAGGTTCAAGGGAAAACTGGGCTCAGGTCACTCAGGCAGAGGTTAGTAAATAGTCTCTGTAAAAGGCCAGGAGGTAAATCATTAAAGTTTGTGGATTCTCTGTTGTTTCTATTCAGCTCCACCTTTGTACAACGAAAGCACAGACAGGAGCAATATGTAACTGCACGGGGTGTGCTGTGTTCCAGTAAAACTTTATTGACAACAGTGGGCTGAGGGCCAGATTTGACTTGATGAATGAGCATCTGAAGATTTAGCCAGATGGCTGTTGGTTGCTCTCCTTTATTTTGGTGCCTTACAGGCCATATTGTAAAATGTCGCTTTTATTTTTAATTAAATGATGGGTAGGTGGCATTTCAAAGGTCACGAATAAAGTGATGTGGCAGCTTATGTTTGTAAGATCACTCTGGCTGTTAGTTGGAGAAGAGATCGCAGGTCACAGTTAGAATCAGATCAAGCATGTGGGAGTTCTGTGCACAGCAGAGACCTCCCTCAAGTGTCTGCTATAGGAGGCAAGCTGCCTACCTGACTTCATGGCAGAGCCACACTCCCCAGTCTATGAATTCAGACACAGACATGTGATCAGCATTAACATGCACACTCCAAGTTTAGAGATAGATGAGAACCATTTGTTTTCTTTCTCCTCCCACAGTGCCATTGTGAGTTCTGGAGTGAGGATAAAATGGAGCAGAAAACGCCCACTCACTGCAGGGCACATAGAGTAAGAGCAAGAAATAAACCTATGTCTTAAGCCACCAGGAGGTGAGAGCTGTCTGTGGCTGGAACCAGCCTAGCTCCTTATGACTGAGAATGCTGGGTTGGCAAATGGCAGGAAGTGCCTGTGGAGGATGAGCCATCACGGTAAATCTGTGCAGCTTGCTGATTGGTGAGTTAGTTGCCTGGAGTTTGGAGACAAATAGAGGATGGCCTGTGGGGAATTAAACTGAGCCACTAGGCAAATGATAGTGAGAATGCGCAGGATGGGGGACTGGTGAGGACACAGAATGGGGGACATGAGGATGTTCACCCAGCCAGTCTGGCCAGCTTTAAATCATGGCTCGATTGTATTACCTGTGGACTTGGCCAACTAGCAAGTTTCTCATGGAAGTTCCCTCATCTAAGAAATGAAAATAAAAGCAGTATTTATTTCATGGGGCCATCTAAACAACTAACCTCAAAGCACCCAGTCTCATACAATCTCTTTAGAGCTAAAGCTCAAAGCTTCAACTTTTCTTTCCAAGAGAGGTCTGGTCAGCTTGGTATTAGAGTTCCACTTTTCTGCCTGGTTTCTGTTTGTGGTTCTAGAATAACCCGATCTAGGATTGAGGAGGATCTTACAAGCTCTATGTACTCCTGATCAAGGCAAAGGGAGATGTGTGACGGCCCACTGAGTCACTAGTTTTTTTCCTCTGACATGCCTTGGAGCCCTGACGGCCCCCTCATGAGACTGGGAGCCGAATTATTCAGAAAGGCCCAGCACCTGAGTGCCTGTCAACAGGGTTTCAATGGCTACGCTGCACAACACAGCTGAGGAGCCATTTCCAGGACACTGAAGGCCAAAGAGAACTCAGAGAGGCCCAGTCTTTGGCAGGTTACTAGCATCTGAGTTGTGCTGGTAGGCTATAGAGTAACTTCATATTTGCTAAGAGAATTCCTCTTGGTCAGACTGGTGGAGTTGTTAAATGGCTCCAATTGTTGATACTGTCTTATGTTTTCTGTTGTCACTTTGGCCGTTTTTGTCTTATGTCTGTGTCTGTCTTTCTGACTCCTGGTGACTGGATGGACAAACAGTAAGACTGATAAGCTGGAGCACTGCTCCAAGGGTCACTCCGGAAAAGGCTGAGCTTTGGGGATATGGGGTTTGATGCCAATATGTGGCAGGTCTGTGCACCACAAGCACAGAATGCAATGCCCAGGGCCAGCTTGGGGTTTGATGGGCAGCTTTGAAGAAAAGCCCCATACCTGTGACCAAGCATGCAGGTGAGCTGCTCCACTGTAGCAATGCTGTGTGGCTGGAGCTTCAGACCCAGCACGACACCCTGAAACTGCTTTACTGCAGCAGCTACCATGGTGGCTCTCCTTGGAATTGCAATGCTGAAAGGTAGGGTTTTATCTGTTTTATTGTTGGAAAGTTTTGCCTGTCTGTTTTGTGCCTGTGGATGGGTCTGTTTTCTTGTGTGTCCACAAGTTTTGTTGCAAACATGGAGTTGAGGCAGAATTGAGTCAGGCTCAGCTGGATTATGAATGTATAGTGGCCACTGTGTATTTCTGACTGGTTTGAGTGAGTGAAATAACTGTGCTGTTTCTCCTGCTGCTGGCCACCAGGGCTCAGAATTTAGCTCTAGGCTTTCTGGTCACTGGGATTAACGTAGGGATTCAAATGCCATTTGGGTATACTATTAAAGTTGTTTTATGCTGTTTTTTCTTTATTGAAAAGCTGGCTCTGGAATCAGGTGAAAGCTCTCCCTTTTTCAGATGCAGGCATGCTTTGAAAGCCTTTGTGTCTGGGGTCGAGAAGTATGACAGGGAGAAAAGCGCAAAGCAGAGCAGCTAAAGAGATCGCTGGTTTCATTTAATTGCCTAAATCTATTCCATGAACTTTCTTTGGCTAAGAAAAATCTGCAATATCTGTAACAAAGGGTTAATTTAAAACACATAATGCAGGTTAGTAATTGAAAATCTATGCATAGGTAATTATGAAGGAACCATATGGCATGATTCCGTTTTGGAATATGAGCAACACATGGCTTGCTGTCATCTTCAGGCAGCCACATGGCTGGCAGCCATTTTTCCGAGGGTAAGAGAGTAAAGATATCATATAGCTTCACCCGTATCTTGATTAAGGGAAACCACATGATGTGGGCCGACCAACGAAACAACAACAGTTCTCTAAAATGCTTTCAATTAGGATGGATTTTTGTATGCTAATTCTTGTCCTATCTTGAAAACAAGACTTATGAAAGATAGGGTTAAACAAAACTTGTTTAATTAAGGTATTGAAGCTGTACCTCCCTGCATTCATATACAACAACATACCTTCCTGGAAGCCAAACTTTGTAACGTAAGAGTAACCCAGATGGTACTGGTTGTGAAGACATGAAAGGATCATGGAGAATAGCTGAGACTCGCCAACGTGTGGCAGGGAACACTAGCAGTTTTGGATACAGTGATAGCATGTGAGTCCACAAACACCAGCTGCGATGAAATGTAGCAGCTACCTGAGACCTAAAGGCTGCAGGAGACCAAGGGTGAAGCTAGAGAGTGACCCAAGCCACTTGGAAAAATCCCAGAGGAATCCCAGATATTGAGTATTGAATTGTTTTCACTGTTGAAGATTGATGTTACCTTGTGCAAGTTTATGGCTGTGCCCTGTATCTTCACTCTGGAAATTAAAATTTTTAAAAAGGCACTTTATTTTGATATTTCAGGAGCACACAGTTGAGAGTTTTTTTAACTTTTTAAAAAGAAATTTTGGAATTTTACAGAAAATTTAAATTTAAAAAACCTGCATATTTCAGGGCATTGGTGGAGCACGCCTTTAATCCCAGCATTTGGGACGCAGAGGCAGGTGGATCTTTGTGAGTTCAAGGCCAGCCTGGTCTACAGAGCTAGTTCTAGGACAGGCTCCAAAGCAATACAGAGAAACCCTATCTTGAAACAAAAACAAACAAAATTAGATATTTTAAGGAACATCTTTAAAAAATAAGTTTACAAAGCTATGGTACATTTCAAATTTATATTATATTTTATTATGATGCCTTTAATCTTGATAAATAGATAAATAAAAGGCCAAAACTTAGGGGCATAGCTATGAGCAAACACTAAACACTACAGACTAGGGCATTCCTATCTTACAATGCAGCAAAACAATGACCTTAGCAGTCTGGCAAAGGGTCTCTCCTTACTTAAGGTCTATTCAGGCTAACAGAGACCAATTTAAGAATGTATGTCTAACCTTCCAGTTTTTGTTAACATTGTCAAGCTGTAGCTATTTTGGTAAACTGAGTCATACAAGAAACTGTGATATTCTGTAGTAGTGTAAGGACCAGGAAGGAAAAGTTGCCAGTCTCGCTATGGACTATATATTCATGATTTAAAATATTATTTTTGGTACTAAAAGAGTTTCAATTAAAAAACTGGAGTCTTGTTCAGGACTATACTTGTAGTCATGCTAAGTACTGATGTAATTATAGGAAAAAGCCATATTTAGCCTCCAGTAGATGTTTTCAAGGTTAAGCCTAAAAGAAGTAACTAAAGACAAACAAGGTTTATTTACCTAAACTATACTTAATAGATAATGGTCCTCAAACTTGTCAGAGCTCTGTTGAGTATAGTATTTAAAATGTCTAATAAAAAACTTATTATGACAGACAAAGACCCCCCCCCAAATATCTAGTAGTAACTCCTAGGACTGCAAAAGATGATAGGTCATGAAGATGACTCTACCTGGATTGTAGTAATGCCAACAAGACTGTCCCAATGCCTCACCTGCCACCAGGACCCCAGACAAACTGTGGACAAGGAGGACACTGATATGTTGATTGCCCCTCTTTGCCTAGACAAAGTGAGGTCAGCCTCCCCTGTTCATGCTCCATGAGAAAGCCTCTCTTCTTCTGGCCCTGGGGGCCAAAGAATAATGTTGCCCTAAAACCTCTTCACCCAATGCCATGGGGCACACAGGAGCCTGGGGTGATCATCTAGGTAATGGACTATGGACTAGTCTCTGTTTTTTTTAACTGATGCATGGGCCATTTGGATCATACTTTCTGAGGTAATTTATCCTTCTCAGATCTCTGATGGCACTGATGACTAAGATAACTAGCTTTGTCAGCTTGAAGGCAAGAGGCAGCCAGCTCCTTCCCCCAAGCCTGCAACCACCTGTTAGTTTATCTAAAACTACTATATCTCTTGTGAAGAAAAGGCAGACATGGTTGCCTTGAAAACTGGCTTTGTATTAAAGGATAAACCGGTTTTAGGTGTAACTTTTCACTAAAGGAACATGCCTTACAATGACTATTCTCAATAATAAGTACTTATGTTTCTTGTAAATGATTAGGTGAAAAGAAAAAGGTTTCAAGCTTCTGTAAGTTCTAAAAGTCTAAAGAATAATTTAAGGGAAATGAAAGATGGGAGATGTTTTAGATTTCTCTTCTCCTTCTATACTGTTGTTATACTACTATTTCAAAGTGCCAGAGTTTATTGATGCAGTTCTGATAAGCTGATAGACTACTGACTACTTACTATTCAACCACAGGCTGAAGATTTTAAATTCCCATTGGTTGTCTTCTAAGTATAGACTTAATGGTACTTCTCAATGGGCTAAACACATCTCTGTCCAATGTATGTATTGGACAAACAAACAAACAAACAAACAAAAAAAACTGTTTCATGCTTCTTAACCCAAAGCTATAGATTCAAAGCCATGAGTCTATTCCAGTTGCTTTACAATGTTGATTTCTAAAATTTTATTTCTTTTTGTAAACTAAAAATTCACATAAGCTTCAGGGAGTCAAGGGAGTCATAATCTTGGATCCACCTCTCACAGGTCAAAGGGACTCCAGATAAGTACAACCTAAATTGCCCCCCACTTGCTTATTCCTAAAGGTGGAATCTCCCCCCTGGTCCCCCTCCCCAATTACTAGGACTATGGGGCTGAAAGTTCCAATTGTAAGATTTTAAGTTCCTAAATTTTAACTTCTGTCCATAGTCTATATTCTTCTCAGTAGACTTCCACTTGGCTGAGACTCCATCCAGAGATCAGCTGTGAATTGCTTACTGCTGAACTCTGGACTTCTTGATGTGAACCAGTCTAGCCAATATGGCTTCTCTCTGTCCCTTCAGCTGGGTCAGCTAACCAGATGCTTCTTGTGCATAGCCCATTGTCTGAATTCCCATTCTGCCTTTGACTATCATTCTAGCCTTCCTGGGACCTGAGAGTGATGTCTTGCTTTCAGCAGGAAGTAGTTAAAGAAGTATATCATCTGTTATCCACAAACAGGCTGAGATGTTAGGTTAAAAGGAAGTTCCCTAGCATAAGGAACAAAATGGCTACCTGTGGCGCCATTTGGTATACCAGGAAAGTGAGACCAGATTTATCAACAGGCTGATTATCAACTGAAATGTTTTTATAAAATGATAGGGCACTTGGACTAATTTATGCAGAACAAGAAAGTATTCCATGATTTTAAGAAAAAATTGTTGTTTCTATACAAACCGTTTGGAATTATTACTGGCTGCACTCAAGAATCAATAAAAATGAGAACCTGAGATGAAATAGATGACTGAAGCCCCATCCACTTCCAGGTTTCTTCTAGATAGTAACCCTGATGCCAGCTGTCACAGGGCTTTTGACGTTTCTGTTTCCTGTCTGGGTACCATTAATCTTATGGTTATTAGATCCCAATATAAGTAGATACCCATCACAAAGTCAAGGGTTTAACTCAGAATACAACTCAAGGAAGAATGTGAGGCCAAAATATGAAAAATGCACCTTTCGGGTTCAGGGTTCTGTTTGCACTTAAGACAGTTAAGAATGAGTTTCTGTTTGTCCTTTGTTTGTTTGACCCATGTTGTGGAATATTTAACTATGTAAAGATGTTTTACATTTGTTTATGCTGCATTTGTTTAATTATGTAAAGATGAGTTGCTGTTCTACCTTGCCTGTCTAAGATACCTGATTGGTCTAATAGAAAGCTGAACAGCCAACAGTTAGACAGGAGAGGAATAGGCAGGGCTGGTTGTTAGACAGAATAAGTAGGGGGAGAAATCTAGTCTCGAGAAATAAAGAACAAGAGGAAGAAGAGAGGAAGGGAGAAAGAGGGGGAACTACCCAGGGTTGGACATACAGAAAGTTAAAAAGCCCTGAGGCAACACTTTGATGAGGAGGGAATTAAAGGGTGGAAAGCCAGAAAAGAGCATAAGCTAAGGCTGATCATTCATAAGTAGCAATACGTATCCACATCATGATTTGGAAACTGATTGGTGGCCAAAAAATGAAAGCCTGTTACAGACCCATCTATGCCAGATGTGTTGGTCACATGTGGGCAGGAAATACATCAGAATGTACACTTGACCTGATTGGATGTAGGTAGGGAGTACATGGGAAGGAAATAGGTCAAGATGTGTACTTGCCCCTGATTGGACCTGATGGGACATGCAACAAACTGTAGATTTTACCCTCTTAAGCCCCTGAAAAACATGACTTGTGGTTACTCCCTGGGAATCCAGGGGTGCCCCCAGCCAGAATCCATCATCCTGGCCAATAATTAAAGTGTGCTTCAATTTTGGCTCAAAGTTGTGGAGCTGTTTTTTCTCTCATGAACCTCCAGATTAACAAGAGCTCAGCCTAACCTCACAAGTTGAAGGTATCAGCAACTGCTTAGAAGGAGGCTAACAGGGAAGGAGGATGTATTTAAATAGGAAGGCTGAGAGCTCTGCTATCGTTCCCTTCCCATCTGTGTTTTTCTCCTCAGGACTGCTGAGGGTGGCCCAGCCCCAAAGAACCTAGAATCTACTGTAGTAGAGATTTGAAACCTTGCATTCAGGGGCAGAGATACTCAGGACAGATCTATTAAATGGCCACCATATAGTAGAACAGCTGTCTCAGACTCAAAAAAACAAAAACAAAAACAAAAAACAAAACAAAAAAAAAAAAAAAAAAAAAAAAACTCAGAAAAGCAAGATGGTGGGTGAATGAAAAAGAGGACATGACCATTCCAAGTATGGCTCCAAGGTATGGTTGAGGAGGTTTTTATTGTCTATATAGGGGAGAAAACAGCCAGGGGCATCTGAAGGGGACCAGAGCAGGGAGAGAAAGTCCTAGACTAAACATGACCAACAGACTGTTCCAGGCCATGGGGTAGGGCAGAGAGTGAGAGGAGGAGGAGGAGGAGAAGAGAGAGAGAGAGAGAGAGAGAGAGAGAGAGAGAGAGAGAGAGAGAGAGAGAGAGAGCCAAGAAAGCATGTGGTTGTAGTGCAAATGGCTGAGTAATATAGGAATCACAAGAGGCAGAAAGGGAACTTTAGGGTAGGGCAGGCTGAGAGGGGCTGAGAGGGGCTGAGAGGGGCTGAGAGGTATTAAGTGAGCATTTTGCTATGTTCATAGGCACCGAAGTTTGCCATTTGTCCTTTGGGACCTGACAGTGGGAAGGTGAAGGAGGAAGATGGCAGAAGGAGGCTACAGACTAAGAGAGACTGACATGACAGAAGGGGCCAGCTCAGTGTGGAACCTGGTTCACACATTGGGTTCAAAGATGCTATAAAATCTCCCTTTCGGAGGAGCTAGGAGACTTTGTAAATGAGCTGTTGGGCATGAGATGATACCACAGTGCTATTCTTAGGTGTGATAATGAATGTGTCAATTATACTGAGAAAACTATTTAATGCAAGTGGAATTGTTTAAGGGCACAGGGATTTGATGTGCACCACTTACAAACAGTTCAGCAAAAGTAAGCAAATAAAGGGTTCAGAGGCCAAATGGAAATGGCTTTAGGATAGGTGGGGAGCACTTGGGTGCCCATGCTGTGCTTTTGACTTCGGGTGCAATTGAGATATTTATGATAATGTTGGGAACAAAACTTGTCACAAGTTGATGGGCAGTGTGTAGTGCTGTGAGCTGGGAATTCCCCTCATTGTCTCCCTCCCTGGCTTGGAACTGGAAAAGGGGAGCAGGAATAAACAGAGCAGACCCATGAGAGGGTCCAGAACGCAGACAGTTGGGAAAGACAATTGAAGGAAAATTCAGAGTGAGAGCATGTGGCATGTGGCATGTGAGTGTGTGTGTGAGAGAGAGTGTGTGTGTGTGTGTGTGTGTGTGTGTGTAAAAGTAAGCATGTGTGTTTGCGTTCATGTGAATTGCACTGAATGGCTGACAAAAGCTCATGAGAATGAGGCTTCCCCCTGTACATTTTTGCCCCAAACTAACAAGAGCTTTCATTCTCCTTCCCTACCAGGCTCAGGCATTCCTACCTCCCTCTTCACAATATGGCCCAGTCACACCAGGTAGATAAATAGCCTTACGTAGTTTTAATAGATGTATTTGAATGAGAATCATAGTTGTGTAAGATGGTCACTAGCATCAGCCTATAGTCATTCCTCCTGTGAATTGGAATTCCACAAATGCAGACTGGTTATGAAATGTAATACCTGGGAAATACATATCAGTTAAGGCTTCTATGTAAGCAGGTGGTCAGTCAGTACTTCATAAGGAAAGTAGACAAAGAACAAAGACTGGCTTGAAGGATCTGAGAAATGCAGACTGCAAGAGCCAGTAGATAGCGTGCCTGAAGAATAAGACTTAGGTGCCAGTGTCTCCACTCCGTCCAGCCGTGGTTCAGGATAACTGCGTAGTAGGAATCTAGATTTTCCCAAGCATCCATCAACTGTCCTAGTATCCTCTGACACGCACACGCACCACACCCCTGGAGGGATGAGAAGTATCCCTGCCACTCAGACCTCCACCCATCTAAGAAACCAGGGGTCTGTGTTATTTGGTTATTCGGACAGTTCCCCATGCTCCAGACCTTCCTGAGTGTGCTGGCTTGGTTCTTCAAGAACTGTTTCCCAAATCCAGGTCTTTGAACTTAGATCTGGTGCCTGAGGAGGGTCAGGCTCACTCTGAGTCACCCCGCAGGTCATGACTATCTGGCGTGCTTCTTAGGCAATCAGGGACTCTGATCCTCTCTAGGTTCTTCATCTCCCGGGCCTCTTTTCCAAGCTGGCACCACCGTACAATTTGAGTGGTTACAGTCTCCTTTTCTTTGAGGACTTTCCAAAGGCCTTTCTCTGAAGATGTAGCTAAGTCTCATGCACGCACTCACACGCAGAAACACATGTGGAGAAGAGAAAAGAGGATTCGGAGCCAAGTGTCACTCACAGGTTGGGGTCAGAGATACCAAGGTGTAAACCCCCACATTTTAACTCCAGACTTCATGGCCTTAGCTCACGCACATCACCTTTCTGAGTCTTAGGACTTTGTTTCCCAAAAGGGACCACAAAATTGTATCTGCCACATGATACTAACATGGCAACTAGCTGCCAGACCTATTGTCAGCACCCACACGCGCCAGAGTGGTAGCCTAGGCACTATGGCAGTCCACACACCAGAGCTTGAGCAACACCTTGGAGAAGAACCCTTCAGTCTGATTCTTCTGTTGGTGAAAATCCAGAAATGTTTTCTCTTTATTTTCCTTCTCCTTTCCCTTCTTGCATGAATCTCACTTAGAGAGAGGGGCCAGGGATCAACCACTTCCTGTCCCTAGGGGAAGTCGTTCCTGCTCCTGATCATACCTTCTTCCTGCCCCTGGATGCTCCTTGACATGGGCAGTATGCAGTTTGTCCTGGTGAGGATCTTGTCCACACCACTCCCAAGCAGGGAAGGTCTCTAGAACAGGTTAGAGGTGTTCTTCTACTCACCACTAGGCTTCCTTACATGTGCTGCACCTTACCAAGTATCATTTATCTCTTGTTTTCCAGCAAACTTCAGACTGGACAGCAAAGCATGCACTGGGCTGGAAACCTAAACTCATACATTGTCCTACTCCTTTCCTACCAGCCTATCCAGCCCCAATGGTCACCTTTCAGCCCTATGGGATGTGGGGGAAGTCAAGGTCAAATATGGGAGTCTGTGTGATAGCTGTGGGTCACATCAGTGACTAGATTTGGCAACAGCTATCTGTACCTGAGCACATGACTGTACCATGGGATATTCAGCCTCCTGTTGAGTTGATCCTAATCTATGTACCGGTAGCTTGACTTGAAGACAGTAATCCTGAGAGTGTCTTCTCCACAGTGCTTTGGGCTGCCAGTTCTAAGAACAGAAAATGTCAGACATCATGTTATCTACTCTGGCTTGGGTACAATATTTTGGTGCAATGATTGGGGAGGGAATTCAAACTGAAGCTCTGTTCCCCCCTGAGTCTCTCCATATCGAACAAATGAAAATCACAGAGAAGATGAAAAGAACATGTGATCTTTACATTTTGTTACTATAAAGGACCATATCCTTATTTTTGAGCAAGGGGCTTGCATTTTCATGCTGTCATTACCCAGTCTTATCTACACAGGTGTTTCTTGGAGCCAAAAACCTGCAGCCAAGGAAAGCTGCAGGCATAGAGTTGAGCCATCCCTGATGAACCTGTGCACGTTGTAGGTAGAAGAACCATGGGGACTGGATGTCCAAGCATGTTGGTTTTCACATCGAGTCACCAATGTGCTCCAAAGTGGCATACAAGCAATAGGATTTAATGTTTATCCACTGATTCCTGGTCTTGCTTTGATGTGACCCTTCAAGTTACTCCCTTTATAATGGGATCTTCACCCTGTGCCACCATATGTTGCAATAAGGTGTCTGGTCTTTGCTTTTTCAGAGGTGTCCCATTAATAATTTCCCTTGAATCTTGGAGAAGACTGGCTTTATGAGCAGTATTTTTGATTTTTTTTAAATTATGGGGCTACTTGAAGCATGAATGAATGAGTTTCAAATATGAGATGGTTTGAGGCTTTGGGAGTCAGGGTCTGAATGTTGTGGTTTGACTTTGAGATGTCCTTGAATACTTAATCCCCATCCAGTCACACTGGTTTGGGAGGTGTGGGATGTGAAGCCAAGCTGGAAGATACAGGCTGATGGGGTAGGCCTTCCGTGGTTACCGTCTGGCCACACCATTTCTTGGTGCAGTCACCATGTGAGAAGCCCTGCTATGGGGTTTCCTACCATAAAGCCCTTCCCTCCACCATACATTTCCCCCAGCTGAAACAATGAGCCAAAGTAAAATGAATCCCCCGTGACTTTTTCTATCAAGTATCTTGTCACAGTGATGGAAATATGAGTGGACCAAAGACTCTAGAATCAGATGCTGCCTTCATCTGAAACTCCTCCATAGCACTAACACACTGAGGCGGGGTAGGGGAGGGATCTCAATGTACTGAGTCTATTTTGTTGTTGTTGTCTATTTAAATTACATGTGACCTCATTTGACAAATTCTTGAGGGTATTTCCTGTGCAATGGAAGCCCTTTTCAGAAAAAATCCTTACCTATGCCCTTGGGGATTTTCCCCTAATAATTTCAAAGTTGTGGTCTTACAGCAACATAGTTGATCCATTCCAATTTTTTCATACAGGGTGAAAGATGGGTATTAGATTTACTCTGCTACACTTGGATAATTAGTTTCCAGGCACCATTTGTTAGAGGCTGTCTTTTCCATCATTTTTAGTGAGGTCAGCTTGGTCAAGAAACAAATGGCAGGCCCACAGAGAGGCACACTTTGAGCATCTCCACTTTCCGGAAGGGGAAATATCTTCTTCTCTGTCCTATGAAAGCAACCACTTAGCTCTAGTCATTAAAAACTTCCTGTCCTCTCATTATTTGGGGAATGGGCCATCTTCAGAGCTACCATTTGCTGGTGACAATCATTGTAGCAATTTGCAATAATGTTTAAAATGGCATGGACTTTATATTTTTCCTTTTGAGCATGGGTCCTACAGTATGAGTGGAGATGAGCAAGCGAAAGTCCATTCCCATTTTTTTTCTTTCCATGGTGCTCATTTCAGTGCCTTTCCTAGGAGACCCTTTCATCTTGAAACCCATATCTCATGCTCAAAGGTTGTTATGTTTAAATTCGCTCCATGTCATATTCTTTATCACTACTTGACAGGGCTGGGTATAGTTGCAATAACTATTCAGTATTTCTGGGAGATGTGCTTCCTCCCTGTTTGTGGCAGTCTGGGGGATTTTGCATAATTAGACTCTTTTATATATTTCAGTGGAAGCCCTGGGAATGAATGAAAGTGTTTTAATGTACATCAACTATCCACAAAGAGCACATGAATTTCCTTTGTACATGTTTGGGGGGGGAAACATAAAATTTACCACCAACCTAAGCAAAGCAATTGTATCCTCACTAACGTACCTTCTCCCCCTTTGCCTGTTACTCTCCCATGTTCAAAAATTCTCAAGGAAATAAAAAAACTTGTAATGGATCAACTTTATTTCTTAACCCTTTTTTTTTTTTTTTTTTTTTTTTTTTTTTTTTTGCCAGTTGAAAGTACAGGTTCCTTTTGCTGTAATGGATGAGAAAAACAGGGAGTGGTTGAACCATTATATAAAATAGAAATTATGGAAATAGAGTACTTTGTCTTTTAATTAAAAAAGAATCAGATGGCTGTGGTGGTGTGCTCCTTTCTGGACTTTCTATCCAATCACAAATCTATTTTTGTGCAAATAACTATACTCTTTTTGTAAGGGTAGATTTGGTATAATTTGAAACCAGCTGTTGTGATCTCTCCTGCATGACTCATCCGCTTAGGGATTCTTGGGCCTGTTGGAGGCCACTTGAGCTTTCCTATGAACTTTAGGGTTGTTTTTCTGTGCAGAATCACATTACTGGGACTGGGCATTGCATTGACTCTGCTGCCCACATCACTTTCTTTATATTCATCTTTATAGTGTAGAACATATTCTGCCAATACTGAACATGGGAGCCTCTCCAGCTTCTGGTATCTTCTTCAATTTCCTTTTCCAGTGTTTTAAGGTTTTTATTGTAAAGGTTTGTCATCTCCTTGGTTCCATATATTCTTAAGCATTTTAACTTTTGAAGTTATTGTGAATGTTATAGTTTTTCCCCAACCACTCATCTTATTTGTTACAAGAGTGTAAAAAAGCTACTGTTGTTTTACATTGGTTTGTGTCCTACTGCTCTGTGGATAGTGCTTATAAGACAGAGCTTCCTGCTGGAATTCTTAGAGTCCTCTGTGTAAAGTACTTGTCGTCTGTAGATGGGGTAATTTGATGTCTTCCTTTCCCACTTGTATCTGTTTTGTTTCTCTCTTGCCCTAACGCTAAGACTGAGAATTTTAACACTATTTAGTAAGAGGAGGAGGAATTAGCATTTCTGACTTTAGAGGAGATGCTTCAGTTTGTTGGTTTGTTTGTTTTTCCCCCTGTTCAGTATGCTATTGGCCATTCATCTGGTGCATATAGTCCTTAATATATTGAGATACATCCATTTTAACCCCCACACCTTTCATCAGCACAGGCAGATACATACATCAAGCTTTCTATTACTGGTTAAGCAGTTCCCATCCTAGTGGTTCCCTTAGAAGACCCCACAGGTTGTTAGTGAGCTGACTTATTATTCTGAACTCCAGAGGGATAGCAGCTGAAACTCATCTTCTATTGTAGCCACCAACCAAGCTCTCTTGTCTCCTAGCAATGGTGGCAGTAGCTTATTCACTTCCCATGCATTGGCCTGAGGTTATCTTGTGGTTAAGCTACTGTTAGCTCAGTGAGGCAGGAGCCCTATGCTTCAAACTCTTATAATACAACTTCAAAGTGACATTTTCATAATCAAATGTTCCAAAAGCATTGCTGTCTGCTTTCTTTCCTTCCTGAACTATTAACTTAAACAGAGCATGCTCTGCAGGGTGCTTCTTAAATTGAGCATGCTCAGGACCAGAGTCCTTTGCTGTGTGACTATGTCTTTCCTCAAATCCCCAGGGTTCCTTTGTTGGAGGAGGGCACTGCCTTGCAAATGACTCCCATCATCTCCTCACCTGCTGCATGTACTAAAGTTCTCTGCTCTCTGGCATCTCTGCCTTGCTTGTTTTGACTTTGTACTCACCAAGATGAGAAGTCATGGCATTTGGTTTGAGTAGGACCAAGAACCCATTGACCATGGACAACTAGATGGATTTATAAAAAGAAATGCTTTCCCCAAACCCAATGTAAATGTCACACATCCTCCCACAGTTGGCCCCCAATCTTATGAGATGGTACAAAGGCAAAGAAGAAAAATATCCACAATTTTTCTACCATATGGAAAAATCAAAACAAACCAATGCTAATCCACTTTCTATCTGTAGGGCTGAAGAAGCAAGTGATCTATAACCCTCACTTGGCCTGTTGAGACACTCTGGTCTCCCTAGGAACAAGGCACAGTGGTGAACAGGACTGTCTTTGTCTCTTTCTCTGTCTCTCTCCACACACACACACACACACACACACACACACACACACACACTGGGTTATACTGAAGTTAGTAGACTAGCTGTGACACTGTGTGACAATTCTGTAAGCTGATACTGTTGGAAGAAACTATGTCAAGACCCATGGGATCTCTCTGTGTTACATTTTTACAGCCCCATTATACCTGAGCTTTACATGAGGTAAATTTTAACATTTTAACAGCACCACTATAAAATCCATAAAAAAGTAACAAAATGTTTTCAGAGCATTTACATATCATCTTACTACTTCATAATAAGACATCAAATCAACTCCATTTTCTGGAAACAAAGTTGGATGTGTCTTAAGAAACATGAACCAAAAAGATCTCTACACAGAGAAACCCTGTCTCAAAAAACCAAAAAAAAAAAAAAAAAAAAAAAAAAGAATCTGGAAGCAGCTAGCTTCCCCCCCCCCAAGAATCCTACACAGAGCAGAAAGAGGGGCCCTTGTTACTGTCCAGTCACATGTTCTGTGTTGTCTTTTTTGGCATGTTAGGATATATTTTGTAATAAAAATGAAGATTTAGTAGGTCTAAGTGGAAAAAAACAAAATCATAAAAGCTTTAAAGAATAAAATTTTTACAACTTTAGGGTGGGGAAATCCCTTCCCACGGAAGGAAGACCCAACACCCAGAAGCCATAAAGGAAACAGCTGACAGGCTAATCTCATGAAAATTAAACACTTCCTCAGATCAAAACACATAACAAAATTCAGAAAACAAATAACACATGAAATGTTCTAACAGACAAAGGTTCCAAAGTCCAAAATAACTTACAAATCAAAAAAGAGACCATGTGATAGAAAAATGGGAGGAGACAGGCAATGCTGGAGGCTATGGCTCCTTTGCCTTTGCTTGGCCTGAGACCTCAAAGTTGGAACAATGGGTCTGGGCACTAGGTCTCATGTGGGCCCTGCCTATAAGACTGGCTGGCCCTCCTTATCTCCCACTTCTGTGAGGAGGGAAAGCTCCAGGAATCCTCAGGAAGGCAGACTGTCACCTGATCACCTTCTGAGACACAGGGCACACATGCATGCCTCTTAGCTCAGGGAATCATTTGTGAGCAGATGTCATGATAGAAGGACTCCTGGCATGAAGCCATACATGACAGAATGTGGCTACATTGACTCATTATGGCACAAGGCAGGGCAGAGACAGCCCTGAAAGGACACGACGGTTATTACTACCACAGTATGAGAGACCCTCCCTATGAGGATTCAGGCATTATGCTGGGCTGCCCCTGTCACCTGGCAGAATGCACTCAGGCAGTACCCTGGTCGGCTCAGGGTTCCATGGTTGTGTAGTCAGCACGTAGGTGCAAAGGATCCCTTTAAAAGAAAGATCCCGCCCACTTATGCGTTCTCTTTCTTATTTCCCTGGAACAGACAGGACTTTTCCTGTCTTCCTCTTCTCTTCTGTCCTCTCTCTGTCTCTGTGTCTCTTTTCTTACCTCCCCCTCAATGAAACTTTCAATATGAGTCAAGTCTACAGGTCTCTGTTTCCCCATCCGCACCGTCCATCACCAGCCCCAGACCGCAGTGGGTCGGGGGACCTACCATCTGTGGTCCCAACCCAGGAAGCATTAATCATAACAGTTTCCCCCATCGGGAGACAATCACAGGTGGTTCCCCATGAACCCCCAAAGTGTCACTCCAAAGACAGTATCAGAAACCACATCACAGCGGCCCAGCAACCCGAGAGCCTCAAATCCCACAGCTGTGAAGCCTCTATTCCTAGCTCCCTCTTTTTCTAGAAGCTTGATCAAGGACGTGCACTCTGTGGCAGAGGGAAAGACAGGCAGTCGTTGGGGATGCTTTTCTAGGATTCAAATCCAAGTTTACATTTACACTGGTGCTCTGGGCTGTGTGGGGTCAGACTGACTATAAACAACAACCGGAAACCACTGTAGGAACCTATGAGTGGTTGTGAGTGGGCAGCCATGAGGAACAATGAGCTCATCTCCATTTGGCCTCAGGAATCTCACCTGATGTATGTAAAGGGATCCTCGCATATTAACGACCATCAAAACACAAATCCAAAGGTTATTGTCCTGCCTTCAAGGGAACACACAGGCCTATCAGATGTCAGGAATAGCACTGAGGGCTGCCCAGCCATTCCTGAAGGCTGGCATGGAAGCCATCCTTCCAGGAAGCAAATTGCTTATCTTCTTGAATTTTAAAATACACCATTCAAAATTCTGCTTCCACAAAAATGTTCTAAAAGCCTGTTGTGTACATGCATCGAACTGAAGATATGTACACACACTTCATTTAAAAAGAGGGAGTTTAGAAGCTCAGTTCTCATTGAATTAAAAAAAGGACAAAAACAAATCATGCTCTAGACAAAATAAATTTTATTAGGGAGAGAAACAATACAATACGTATTGTCAGGTCGTGCAGAGGACTACACTGTGACCATTGGAGAGGAGGCAGGCAAAGAAAGCAGGCTTGACAAGCTTCCAGTGAATCTCTCCCCACCTCAAAGGTTAGCTGGAAGTTTCTGGTTAGTGAATCTCAAGCTAGATTCTGCTTTTTACACTGGCCTCGGTTTGCTTATGGAGTAACCAGAAATATGGGGGCTATTTCAGTCCAGTGTTACCCATAAGATTTTAACACTCTGTGAGGCACATGAAGCTCACTGTTAGTATGTCCATGAGTAGGATAGTACAGAGCTGGTTTAAAAAGTCCTCTGTGGATGTGGAAAAATACTCCTAAGGCACAGTTATTTTTTTAAAGCAAACAACAGAGTTATATCTATTATAGATTGTTATTTGCTTTAAAATCAATGATATATGTGTATACATATAGTTAAACATTTGTACATACATAATTAAGTATTCGGAAAGAAACTAGAGAACGGTCGGATGTCACATGAGGAGAGGCCATGGGCACCTAGCTGGAAGAAGAGGTTTGCTGAAGGTTTTTCATGTGCTCTCAGCAAGTCTACTGCGATGACCATGTGCACATTTGTATAATAAAAGTTAGTAAAGGTCCGAGAAACTTCAGAAAGAGAAAGACTAGAGTGGAAAATAGGTTGGATGGAGGGGAAAATCTGGAACTATGAGAAGACCAGAGCAGGGCTGATCTATGCATGGGTTAGTTTCTTTACATGTGTTACTCTGCCCACATCCCTGATCTTTCAAGGAGAGAGGGACAAGAGCAGGTGGGGATGGAAAGGAGGTAAGTCTGCAGAACTATTTGCTCTATTGAGAAGACACCAAGTTTATGGGCTCATGAACAAGGGCAACAGACACAGACCAGGACTCCAGGCTGAAAATGGATGCAATATGAAATTCGCAATGATGAACCAGGAAACCCACTGGACTATGCTTGCAGTTCTTAAGGCCAGCAGTAAATGTTTCTTCTCTGAGGACATGGACAGCTCAATAAGATTCCTGTAGACAAAGGCTATAGGAGACCCCAGAAAAAATGGCACAGCCCAGCCACCCCTCCAACAGAGCCCAAGCCAGACACACAGAGGGTGTGAAAGTGTTGCTTTTCGCATGAAGCTAGAAATGGAAACCAACAAAAAGAGAAAAAGGATTTGGAGGAGGCTGAGAAAACTCAAAGAGCAATGGAAAACAAATGGCAAGCAAATCTCCAGGAAATAGGAAGACACTGCCTCTGTGAACTAAGAACTCGTCGCTGTTAAAATAGCGATAAAATAAACGTTAAAAGGATCCTTCTGAATTTCAAAAGTGTTCAGGGAAATTAAAGTGGCAAACATCCAAAACAACAGCATTAAACCAAATTCAACACAAAGACCAAGGGAAATCTTCCAAAAGATAGAATACAAACAAAGAGACGGCGCCTAGAGACAGGCTATAAAAATCAGAGGATCAGCCCTGGGGTCCCAGAACTCAAAAGTAGAGTTTCACAAAAAGACAACAGGAAAATCTGCAGAAGGGAGTCACTAATTAAATGAAATAATTAAAGGATATTTATCAGATAGCAGAGCTCATGACCTCATTTGAAAAAAAAAAAAAAAAAACCGCTACTGAGCCCAGTGTGGTGCCTCATGCCTATAACCCCAGCATTTGGGACACAGAAGCAGAAGGCTCGCAAATTCAAGGCAGCCTGGGCTACACTCAGGACTCTCCCTGAACAGAACCCAGGACTGCGGATGGGCCTCAGTGGTGGAGAGTTGCCCAGCACGCACAGGCACTGGGTATGGTCCTAGCAGTGAAAATAAAAGTCTGGTAGGAGGACATGATGCAGGAGGAAGAAAGAAAACAGCAAACGCCCTGTGGAGTGAGACCCACACAGCACTCACCCACCGTGACCTCCAAGGATAAGGGAAAACCTGAGTGTTGTTTCCTTGCTATGCAAGAAGTAGGATCAAAATAACTCCCAGGCCCCAGGCAGCAGCCCCATTAGCCAGAAGGGGCTGAGAGCTGCCTGGAAGTTTGGGGGAAAAAAAAACATGCCCCCACCTCCTGCTATGTGCACACACATGTGTTGTGTGTACTCGCTCATGGCTGTGCATGTGGAAGTCAGACATTGACATCACTTGTCTTTCCCCTATGTCTATCCACAGTATTTGTGGAGACAGAATTCACTGAACCTGGATCTTGATGAGTGTTCACTGCCTGCTTTGTCCAGCAGTGGGGGTTACAGCAACTGCACCTGGCTTTTTATGTGAATGCTGGGGATTGAACTTAGATCCTCCTGCTTGCACAGCAAGGATATCGCCCGCCCCAGCCTGGGGCCAGAAATCTTGATCCAAGCATCCAGTGCCATGCAAGCATGGACTGACTCATTTGTGCAAGCATGGGCTGACTGATTCATTTGTGCAAGCATGGACTGACTCATTTGTGCAGGCATGGACTAACTCATGTACAAGCACATGCTCTCAAAACCTTTTCATAGAACAACAGAGTTCTCAGGAAGCTGTGGGAGAAAATGCTCACCAAGCTAGGAGAAAACCAAGTGACCAGTGAGTCCTCAGGGGACTCAGGGCATAAAGTTCAAGGGGTCTTCCAGACCCTGAGACACCAGGCAAGCAGCCTAGTAGAACAACTTGTTTGCACTGGTGCAGGCGGGCCCTGGACAGACATCACCAGGAGAGAAAGCCCAGTCATCAGCAACAGCATTTGCATAGACTGCAAGGAGAGACCCCTTTGCAGCCCAAAGCCTAGGGGAGCACTAAACAAAGGGAAAGCAAAGAATTGTACAAAATAGGAAACGTGCACCCCATGGCTTAGCTGTGAATAATGTGAACATAGTCATAACTATGTAAATAGCGAATATTGATGTAGCCAAACATTATCCTCTAACTACCATGACGAGGTTGAGCGGAGAGGAGAGCATGCATATGCGCCAGGAAAGGAGGCTTAAACAGCTGAATCCTCCTCTTCCATTCTAGGAATTCATTAAATAGCACAGAAACTGGAAAATCAAGAAATGACAGTCTAAGCAATCTATTTTCAAGCTAGGAGGGAAGTATCCTAAGAAACAGCAAGCACTCTGAGCAACTGCCTCCAGGGAGGGGGAGGGGCTGTGTTGGAAGGGGAGTGCTGGTTTGTATTATAAGCCTCACAGAGCCATTGCTGTTTCTAAACTATGCACAACTTTGATAAATGTAAAGTTTTGAACACTACCAAAGAAACAGCGAGGAAGAAATCAAGTTGGCAAAGTGAGTGTGGCTCTGATTGTCACACCAGTTTATTTCTGACAAGTGAGTAGTAACTTGGGCACTTGGGGCCACAGACCAAAAAAAGACAACTACCCACAACAATGAGCTTTGAAATCTTGCTTATTTATGGTTACGTCCATAACGTTCACGCTTCTTCATTCAATATCTGATTGCTCTACAATTCATGAAGAGGGTCCTTTGTTGTTACTGATTTTCTTCCCTTCTTTTTTTTTTTTTTTTTTTTTTTTCAGTCACACACAAGGCTATAATGAGTAATGAGCCAGGCAGACATTTATTCTTTTTTTTCTTGGGGGCGGGGAGAACAATGAAAGCGATATCTTGATTAAGGGAGCCATTATGGGGTTAAGGAGAAACCTGGTGCAAGAGAAATTCTCAGGAATCTACAAGGATGACCCTAGGAGAGGGTGTCTGAACTGGCCTTCCCCTGTAATCATATTAGTGACTACCCTAATTGTCATCATAGAACCTACATTTATTCTTTTGGTTCAAGAAGATCCAGTGATCATCAGAAGGATTCAATGTAAGGCGTACGGTTTTTTCCGCCTGCCGCCGCCCGGTCTTGTCCTGCTGCAGCACCAGCCCCAAATAACACACAGAGACTCTGTATTTGATACAATGCTGTTGGCCCGGTTACTTGTTTCTTATCGGCTAGCTCTGCCTTAATTATTAACCCATTTCTACTGATCCATGTATTTCTCTTACCGGGGAGCCGGCGGCATACAGCTTTCTCCAGACTCTCCATCTTGGCTCCTCCTTACTACTTCCTATTTCCTCCTTGTCTCCTAGTCCCTCCTATCTTCCTTTCCTATTGGCCAACAGTGCTTTATTATTAACCAGTATGAGAAACATATACAGATTGACATCTCCCATCAGAAGGAGATAAACACCCCAGTGTCTTTCAGTTGCTCTGGGCCAGCACTGCAAAAACCCCTGGTTTCATCTCTTACCTCAAAGTCCAGGTCTGCCATCTCATAGCTGGGAACTAGAAACCCAAGGAATGAACCCCAGCATGAGGCCAAGAGGGGATTCTCCACCAGTAGAAATGGAGGCCCTACCAGCAAAATCCCAAGGCAGACAAGGCTGTGGGAAGTGGGGGCTGGGGAGGATGGAGTCCAGGATGGAGGAAACCAAACTTAGAACCAGGGAAAGTCAGGGTCTCTTCACAGCAGTGGAAGAAAGCTGAAAAGCAGTTCTGAATAGCTCAGAGGCAAGACCCCCACTCATCTCCAGCCGCAGCGAGCCCTGGAGTCCCTGTCATTTCGTGCTCCCAGCAAGCAAGCAGATCTTCCAGGAAGTTTCTCTAAATAAGAGGTTGCAACAATATGCTGTGTTTTAAGTGAGGAGGGGTGGCACAAGCCTTAATTTCAGCATTCTAGAGGCCAGGGCGGCAAGATTGGGAATTCCAGGGCAAACTGGGCAGGTTTGACTCCTAGCATCCATATGGTGGCTCACAGCTGTCTGTAACTCCAATTTCAGCTTGACACCCTCTTCTCGGCTACACATGGTATATACATGTACATGCTTCTAAAACATTCGTGTACATAAAATCAAATTTAAAAATCTAACAAAAAGGTGGCGATGACTAAGGAAAAGCAGTGGCAGAAACAAGCATCACAGGCAGAATTCACCAGTGTGCCTCTGGTAGGTTCCCTCAAAGTCTCATTCTGGTCTAGAGATAGTATAAGCCACTGCACTATTCCCTCCTGATTGCAACAAGGTAGAGAGAAGAGAAGTTGCCCAGGTACACCCAATTGCTGTTTTGTTTTGTTGTTATTCCTAAGGCTTCTTTGGAACAAATGAAGTCTCCCAATCTCACATAGATAGCTGTGATAGTCCAGGCACACAGGGACCCCAGCCTTAGGAGGCCATGTAGGCAGGACCCTCTGCATCATAGTCTTGATAGGTGCGATGCAAGGCTTACCTGCTATGCTAATATGAACAGGGGTTTTCCTAAACCAGAATGCAAAGGGAGTCTCCATGGTTACAGAGATGGAACTCCATCCAGCCAGCCAGAAACAAAGCCAGCAGCTTCTGGGGAGCATATTGATCTACTGCACCCAAGCTGCTCTAGTTTCTGCTTTGAATGAACCATGCTTTGCTACTAGTGACTAGTGACTATTTGCCTTGGATAGCTTCCAGGCAGGTGAGAAATGCTTCAGCCCCAGGCTAAGCTCAGACCAGTGTAGGGAGTTCCACCTGGGTGCTCCCCCTACAGTTCTCACATCCAGACACCAGTACAATGTGTTTGAGTCTTTCACTCATAACTGATTCCAGAGCCTGCAGACCACACCAGTGCAAATGTGTGGTCCCAGTGAGGAACTGGCAAAGGTCAAGTTCCTCAGACAGAGTTTCCATAGTTAATGCCAAAGTGTCTTAGTCAAGGTTCTATTAGTGTGAAGAGACACCGTGACCAAGGCAATTCTTATAAGGGGAAGCATTTAATTGAGGCTTGCTTATAGTTTCAGGTGGTTAGTCCATTATCATCATGGTGGCATACATGAAATTGGAACAGTAGCGTAGCTGAGAGCTACATCCTGATCTGCAGGTGTGTGCACGCATGCGCTCTCGCTCTCTCTCTCACACACACACATACACACACACACAGAGAGAGAGAGAGGGAGGGGGATTGTGTACCTGGGCCTGGCTAATGTGGGCTTTTGAAATCTGAAAGCCCAACCCCAGTCCTGTGACACACCTCCTCCAAGACCAAACCTCATAATCCTTCTAACCCTTTTAAACAATCCTATCCCCTGGTGACTATGCATTCAAATATGTGAGCCTATGGAGGCCATTCTTATTCAAACCACCACATTCCATGTCCTGGCCTTCGTAGGGCCCCCTACTCATGCCCATCTCATGACACAGAATGCATATAGTCCAACTTCCAAAGTTCCCATAGTCTTCCACAGTCTTTTAAAAACCCAAGTCCAGTCTCCTCTGATACTCAAGGCAATCTGTTAACTCCAATCCCCTTTAAAATCAAAATCAGAAAGCAGATTACATAGTTCCAATATACAATGATGTAGAATATACATTACTATTCCAAAAGGAAGTAAAGAAGCATAGTTAGAAAATACCAGACCAAAGAAAGGCCTAAACCCAGCAGGGTAAACTCCAAATTCTGCATCTTCATGTTGTTGTTCCCAGACTCTGAACACCCCAAACCTCCAAGAGACCAGATCTGATGCAAAAGCAAAGAGTCTTTATAATTAACGAGTTAATTGGGGTCCACTCAGGTTCTCCATCTGTCTGGAACAGCGGGTGGAACAGCTGCTCCTGAGCAGCAGAGGGGCAGGGCATATATTGGGGTAGAGCAAGATGAGTGTCTGGGGTCTGCTAGTTGCATAGCAACAGTCTCAGGATTGGTGCACCTCTGGTCTTGAGTAACCTGTCCTGAGTTGACTGGTCAGCTGCAGCTGCAGAAAGGTTGCTGTACCTAGAGACCATCCCAGGGCAGTTGCTATGCTCTGCATACCACTACTATCAGTAAATCACACCCAGAGCCCACCAGTTAACTTCTAATTGGTTCCTTGCCACATGGAGGGTATCTGGTTTCCTCATGATTAGGGCAAGGTCGGAGGCTCAGCATGTGTTGCTGAGACAGAGACCTACATCTTGCTGGGTCTTTTCTGCAGCCTGTCATGGATAACAGAGCAGGGGACTGGGTGAGGGTCTGGGCCCTTCAATGTCTGAAGATCAAAGCATTCTTCAGATCTCCAACTTCTTTTGGTTTTGTTGACTACAACACACTTTTCTCTCCTGGACTGGGCCCATTCCCCATCTACAGCTTTCTCGGCCGGGCATTCCACAACTGTGGCATCTCTAACATCCTGGAGTTTCTAACACAATCCAGGCTTCACCTTCACAGCTTCACACAATGGCTTTTCCATGTCTGCATTCTGGGATTCCTCTACCGAATGCTTGGCCACAGTGGTTTCACTTAGTCATAGAGGGAGATTCTACCACCCCTTTCTCTATAGCCAGAACCACAAAACTTGGGCCACTCCTTGTGCTACATTTGCATCAGCTTTGAGTGGTTGACAGCTTCTTTTGCTTTTTAAGCTTCCCTTTGATTCACTTTCAGAAGCTGGAAGCTTAGCTGGGTGGGGTTCTACTCTGCTGCCATCACACTTGTCCTCCTTTAATTCCACTTGGGTTTTCTTTAAACCGTTCATCTCCCTGAGCACAGGACTTAGCTCCATTACATTTCCTGATGCTCCTTTTCTCCTTAAACTGTACGTTTTATGTTTCTCTTTGTCCAACTTGCTCCTTTTCATTATAGATGTCTTCATAAAGATGATCACTAATAACCACATGACATACTCAATACTAGGCTGTCTAGACATTCCCTCTGCCAAAGATATTAATCCAAAAATCTTCAATTTAGCCTTGGGCAAATTTTTTTAGGACAAGAACACAAAGTGATCAAATTCTATGCCAAAATATCACAAGAATGGTCTCTAGGCTACTTATTAAAATTCTTCCCCTCTGAAACCTCTTGAGCTGGGCCCCCATAGTTCGTATTGCCTTCAGCATTACCATCCATGCTCCTACTAGTGTGGCCCATTAAGTCCCACTTAATGTGTCCAACCATTTTTCTAATCCAAAATACTAAACCCTTGCATATTCCCTCAAACAACAGCAATATAATTTCTCTCTTAGTTAGGGTTATTATTGCTATGATGAGACATACAGACTTGGGGAGGAAAGGGTTTATTTGGCTTATTGTTTCATATTGCTATTGATCATCAAAGGACATCAGGACAGGAACTCAAACAGAGCAAGAACCTGGAGGCAGGAGCTGACTCAGAGCCCATGGAGGGTAGTGATTACTGGCTTACTTCTTATTACTTGCTCACCTGCTTTCTTATAGAAAGAACCCAGATCCACCAATCCAGGGATGTCTCTGTGGAGGTTTGAATAGTCATGCCCCCCATACACTCAAGTGTTTGAATGGTTGGCCTATAGGGGGTGAGACTATTAGAAGGTATGGCCTTGTTGGCGTAGGTGTGACCTTGTTGGAGGAAGCCTGTCACTGTGGCGGCAGATTCTGAGGACTCATATGCTCAAGCTATGCCCAGTATGAGGGACGGTTCACTTCCTGTTACTTGTAGATCAAATTGTAGAACTCTCAGCTACCTCTCTAGCTCCATGTCTGCTTCCATGCTGCCTTGCTTCCTGCCATAACCTCAAAAACTATAAGCCAGCCCCAATTAATTATTTCCCTTTATGAGTTGCTGTGGTCTCTTCAGAGCAATGGAAACCCTAACACACACACACACACACACACACACACACACACACAATTGCTGGACCCTCCCCTATCAATCATTAATTAAAAAATTTCCTTAAAGGCTTGCCCACAACCCCGTCTTTCAGAGGCATTTTCATAAAGAGGTTCCCTCCCTTTACATGAGTCTAGCTTGTGTGACTTAAAGCTAGCCAGGGCACACAGCAGGGCTGTGCCCCCCACCCCTACCCCAAATAGACTCCATTGATCTCCGATGACTTGTTGCTCCGCTAGATGTGAGCAGAAGAGGTGAATAATGGGGTGTTATTTATGAGTCCCTTAAAGCCTCAGCAGCCATGTGTCAGGCGCCATGCCTGGTGCTTTGTAAATGTGCCGTGACATTTGATCACCACAATTCCCTGAGGTTATGATAATCAGCCTGTGAGTCTAAGCCTGGCTCTCTGTGCTTCCCATGTCAATCTCTGTCCCTTAAATGCAAAGCCTCCTGGGTAGGAGGGACTTGTTCTCAGGCCACTGGCCTGATGAATCCCTAGAATCTTGCCCAACTGGAGAGCATAAGCAAACGTGGGCTCTAGATCATGCCCCATTACAAGCTGTCATTGCAGGGAGGGTCTTGGCTGTCTCCCCATGGCCACAGATGTGTGGTGGCCACAGCCCTGCTCCTTGCTCTCCTCAGCCCACACGTTCCCCTTATATGATCTCATTGCTGCATGGCTCCAATTACTGTCTCAGATTTATGTCTCTGACTCCAGATGCACACATCCGACCCCCACGCACTTCCCTCCCCCTCCAAACTTCAGCAGGTCAGTGCTAACCTGGGCCTCATCTGCTGTCCCCGAGCTGCTATTCTTCCTGGATCATCTATCTCAGGAAAGAACATCCTACTGTCTGTGGACATGGGAATTCTTTCTCAACTCCCTTATCTAACCCTGACTCAAGCCTTGTACTGCTGGCACATAAATGCCAGTAGCTCCATCAGGGCCTCTGCTCAGGCTGATGTGACATCTAACCCCACGCCTAGTCATTTATTTCTACTCACATTCCCATCAAACCCACTCTGTCTACTAGAAACACAATGTCTTCAAATACAAAGCTGATCAGCCCACTCTCATGCTTAAAGTGCTTTAAATCTCTCTGCTATATGTAGAGAGAAATCTGCTAGGGTGGGCTCCAGGCTTGAGGACTGATCTCTGCAGCCACAGACTTTCCAGAAGTCTCTCACAGTGTTCCACCCCTCTTCATGCATGCTGACCTTGCATGAGGTGTCTTAGGCCTGACCTCTCCATTCTCTCTACTGGACCAGCTCCCTCTCAGGGCCACTCCAGGCTTCACACCACCCTGGGGCTTCTATTCCTCACTCTCATGGAACATTGGACAACTGAAAAGGTTGCTTCCCATGAGAGGGAGAAGGGATTGTAGGAGCCGGGGTGGGGAGGGGTCAGGAACATTGAAGGAAAACCCACAGAAATGGCTAGTCTGGCTCATGGAAACTCAGAGTCTGGACCAACAATCAGGGAGCCTGCATGGGACCAACCTAGGCCCTCTGCATATACGTGACAGTTATGTTGCTTGGTCTATTTGTGGGACTCCTGGCAATGGAAGCAGGGCTGTCTCTAGTGCTTTGGCTGGCTCTTGGGAGCCTATTCCTTATGCTGGATTGACTTGCCCAGCCTCAATATTGGGGGGAAGTTGCTTAGTCTTACAGCAGCTTAATACGCCATGCTTTGCTGATGCCCATGGCAGGCCTGTCCCTTTCTGAATAAATACAAAGGAAAAATGGATTACATGGGGAAGGGGGTGAAAGGGAAAAGAGAAGGAGAGGAGGAAGGTGAGGCTGCAGTCAGGTTGTAAAACAATTAAGTAAATAATTTGAAAAAGGGTGATCTCTGGTTCTGTTATTCTCTTTCAAATGACATAATTTTGGTTTTCCTTTTTGGTTAGGATCCCATTCATGAACTCATGGGCACTGAGGATGACTCTATATCTTGGATATCATGAAAGGTGAGACAAAAAACATGAGTGTGCAGGTATGTCTGTGCTCTGATGAAAGAGATCCCCCAGATGTGTAGCGTTGTGATAGCCAGGCTCTGCTGACAAAGAGTCCCCGGAGGTGTAGTGTTGCAATAGCCAGGCCTCCTGATATTCCCATTTTCAGATTTTAAAAACCCCATATTTCAAAGGTGACTGAGTTATTTCTACTAGCAGTGCATAAAACTTCTTTCTCCATTCTCCCCTTATCTTCCACAGTATTTGTTGTTTTTCTTTCAATTTGTTATTGCTTGAGAATTTCATGCATGCATATATTTTATCAACCCAACCTCTACCCCCTCCCTCCAATAACTTCCTAATCTCCCATCATCATTTTCCCCTCCCAAATTCACGAGCTCATTTTAAAACCCACTGAGTCAGTCCACTCAGTGGCACCCGAATATGCACAGCTGTAGAACCATCTACTTATTGGCAGCCTCTCAGGACCGCATTGCTTAAGAAAATGCTGGGCACCAAAGCCTGTCTGTGCAAAAGCTGTTAGTTTAATCTCCAGCCTGGTGACATGTAAGGAGCAGAGATTCTCCTCATTCTGTACCTGTAGACTGTCCCTCAGAACACAGCAGAGGTGAGATCAGGTTGAGATCCCTGCAGACAGGAGGAGGACACCCAGGACTGGTGTCAGACAGATTCACCTTGAGGCCGGTGATGTGTCCAGGACCAACCACTTGTTGTGGGATCCCCTTTGAAAGCCTCGGGAGAGGTTGGAGTAATATGAAGGCTTTCTCTTTCTCTCTTTATTGGAACTTCCCCTCAGTTTTTTATGATACGTGGTATTGGTTACTTTTCTACAAAATACTGCTACCAAAAGCACCTCGGGAAAGAAAAGGTTTATTTTGTTTTGCAATTCCAGAGGGATAAATTCTGTGATGGTGGGGAAGGCATGGCAGGAGCAGGGAGCCGGATGATCACATTTTCATCCACACACAGGAAGCAGAGGCAGAGAACAGGAAGCGAATGGGGCTGTAAACCCTCAAAGCCTGTCCCCAGTGACATATTCTCTCTGGCAAGGCTCTGCCTCCTAAAGGTTTTATGGCCTCCCCCAAACAGTATCACCAGCTCTGATATATGAATCTATGAACAATATTTCTCATTCAAACCATCATACCTGTCCACATTATTTGGCACTTGAGTGTTCTCAGCCATTTGGAGGTAGGAGAACTTTATCAGGAACATCCTTTTTTTAAAAGTGTATTTTTAATATATATTTATTATTTAAAACAATTTTAGTTTTGATTGTCTTCACCTGCAATTTTCTTTATTTTTTTATTCATTTTACATACCAACCACAGTTCCCCTCCCTCACCTCCTCCCTCTCTCCCCTCCCTCTACTCCCATCCACTCCCCAAAGAGGATGAGGCCTCCCATGGGGAGTCAACAAAGCCTGGCATATCAAGTTGAGACAGGACCAAGCCCCTCCCTGCTGCATCAAGGTTGAGCAAGGCATCCGATCATATGGAATGGGCTCCCAAAAGCCAAGGATCATTCTTCTTATTGTATGAGTTAGGAAGGTGTTTTGAAATGTTGCCATAGAATGTAAGAGCTCTAGTTCTTCCTTGGGATGGAAATATGATCCCGTCATCCAATTAAAAAATGGAGAATAGATTCAGATAGAGATTTGGGAAGTGGTAGTCCTAGGAATGGGCCATGGAGTCAGCAGAAAGAAACAATTGTGAACCAAATTACAGTTCTAAGTGTTGGGATTTCATCATGGAGAGGAAGGGATAGATTGCTAGTAAAAAATAATAGGCAGGCTGTTGGAAGATTTAATAATATAATTAGTTAAGATATAATTAGTTAGGAGAGGTGAGTCTTATGAAAATATTGGGAAGGTATTCACATTTCTCACTAAATTAACCAACCTAGCAGTAACCAAGGACAAAACCAATAAACCTCACTACAATATGTCTATATTAATGAACTCGATCCTTCAGAGACCATGTAAGGTAAATAGACATGCAGAAAACCCTAGGCACCTAGTACTATACATCTCAACCAAAGTGGAAACATGGTTTAAATATCCCTCAAATTCATCAGGAAGGCCCTATAATTTACATGGCATTTGCAATTCATTATTCAGCTAAAGAAACTTCATTATGACAAATGTTTTGTTTTGCTTCTCAAGTCAGAATGGTTTGACCAGTCCTGCCAGAGGGGAGGCTGAATAGTTTGTCTATTCTGACTCTGGACACTAGAAGAGAATAAAAGGTCATCAGTAAAAAATGGAAGAAGGAGAGTGTTACTGAACCTTATCTGAAGTCAGTGTGTCTTGGAGACATCTTCGATATCTACCAGCTTTTCTAAAGTGTCATTCATTATAGCTCTTACCATATTTAAATAAATGTTAACCTAGATTTGTACCCCGATCTTGTACTATTTTTGTCAAAGAAGTCCCCCAAATTGAATACAAAATAATAGAACCCACATAGGCATTAACTGGCATGGTGACACGCAGCCTTCAGCGGAAGCTTTCTGGTGGCCAGCCTGACAGCTTGCAGACATGAGCCTCATCCAGCTCCCTGCCTTGGAAGCAGCCATTGAGTCTGACAGGCTCTTGCCAGGGTACACTGCTACAGTGAGGAGTGCACTGGCATCTCGTGGGACATTTGTACACTGTGTGACAGTGTATTGCTGTGATTGGTGTGACAGAGCTGAATGGCCAACAGCTAGGCAGGAGAGGTCAGGTGGGATTTCCAGCAGAGAAACGGGGAGTCAGAGAAATGAATCCAGGCACACACAGGAGTAGCCAACAGGATGTGAACAAGTTGGACATATGGGACAGAGGAAAGGTAACTGAGCCATGTGGCAGATCATAGATTTAAGTTGTAAAAGCTAGTTAGGGACAAACCTAAGCTAAAGGCCAATCTTTTGTAATTAATAACAAGTCTTTGTGTTGTTATTTGGGGGCTGGTGGTCCTGATGAGAAAGTACTACTAAGCCATCTGGTCATCCCATACCCAGACACTAGACTGACTTCTGTTCACTTCAAGCTCCAGTTCTTTTCTTGAAGACTGGTAGTGGGCACCATCAGCCTTCTAGAGTGCCAATAAAGTGATCCAAACATTCTAGCAACAAGTAAGCTAGCAACCAACCTTCAAAGCATTCAGACACTTAGACCGGGCATTTCTCCTTCCAGGAATTTTTCAAAGGAATGATGAGAAAAGCAGACAGGAAAGGGACCGGTGCTCTGCGCACTGCATGGCATGACGATGGTAAGCTAAGAGTAGAGCTAACTGTTACATCCTCCTCCTTGTCAGCTCTTTTAACCAGCAGTAAGGCACTGCACACACTCACTTCTGAGTGGTACAATTTGAAGCAGTGTTTTCCCCCGTGTGTGTGTGTGTGTGTGTGTGTGTGTGTGTGTGTGTGTGTGTGTAAGTGCAATGATCAGAAGAAAGTGCACTTTTGAAATGACCCAGTTGGAGGAAGTTGGTGAGATTCCTGCACTAGAATACTGGCATGCCTACTCCTCAGGTAGAAATGTCTTTGGCACCCATTAGTCCTTAAAATAAATGGCCAAATGGACTAAAACCAAAGTCCTTCTCTCTTTCTTTCTCCAAGAACCCAGAGCCTTTGCTCAGACATATTGATCCAACTGTGCCCCGTGTTCCCAAACACAGAACAGCTCCTTGCAGAACCCTCATATTCTAATACGGGGGTGGCCACAGAATCATTCCACTTTTACGAAGATCAGGAGGTACATAGCCAGGTGGCTACCCTGGCAATGCCAGAGAGTCCCTTGTTTTTTGGTTAGAGTCAGTGCAGAAGCATAGCACAGCAGCCCACATACATGAACTCACATTATTCTGAGTGTCCTTGGTGTTCTCATCTATAGAATGGGAAAGAGCTCTCTGAGCAATCAGTGAGCCTTCTCCTGTCCATCCATATCTGCATCTCAGTGAAGGAGAGTCACCTGAGTGGTGGTGTGAATGGTGATAAGGTAGAGTTCACTCCATCTGCTGAGATTGCCATCACTCCACCATAGCTTGGATGAAGTGATCAAATCATAACTTCAAACTGCCCAATCTGACCTTCTAAAACCTCCTAAATAAGACTAGGACATAAGGCTGCATGTTCTTTGCAGATAACATGTTTAAACAGAGATGGTGGAGAATGAAGCAGGGGAAAACATGCACCTTCTGCATTCGTGGTTTACATCTGGGTTGGTGGCATCCAGCAGCCTGTGTATAGGCGGTAAAGTCTGTGACCTTGGCCATTGCATCAGAGCCCTAGAGGATGGGGAGAGGGGGCAGGTAGGTGCCATGGTCCCATATAACATGCCTTCACTCTGCAGCTTGGAAGGGTCTCCATTCTAGCCTTTCTCTACTTGGGGATATCACCATGTCACAAGAGAGCCTGCTTGAGGCCCAATCTTAGGAAGTGGGGAAGGGTGTCTTGCCAGGAGAGGAAAGGAGAGCCCATAACATTCAAACTGGATATTTCATTCTGTCTACCACCTAGACAGTTTCCAGGGGATGGGGCAAGGAGTTGTGCTAATAACTGTGTGCAGGGCCCCTCAGAGGCAACTGGCAAGAAGGAGGGCCTCAAACTGGGTGCCCAAGAAAGCCTCAAATGAGGTGCTTGAGGCAATGAAGCCTACACTCTTGTCTCACCAGACCTGTGCACCTCATATTTTCTAAGCTCTTCTTGCCTTGTTCTCATACATTCATCAAAGAAGTGTGTGTGAGTGAGTGTGTGTGTGTGTGTGTGTGTGTGTGTGTTTATCACTAACTATAAAAAGGAGGGAGCTCAGATATCCTCTGAGAGCCCATACAGACGTTAAACCTTTCATTTTTAAGAATAACTCAGTATCTTCTATATGTAGCCTTCTTAGCAGCTTCTGGAAAACTCAAGAGATCATAGAAGAACAGCTAGTGTTGAGGCCCATGGGCTAAAAGTGGGGGTTAACTCGTGCAGAGTCCCAGTTGGCAAAGGCCGATTTGGAAATAGCTAAAAAGGCACACTGTGAGTAAGCCAGGCTTGGCTCTGCCTCCCACGGTCTGCACATGGGTTTCCAAACCATCTACTTGGAAGGGCCCCATCACCTCTAATGAAGTGACTCCACGGCCTGGCCAAGTCTCCACCTTCCCTGATCACTGCAGCCCCAGGTCTAGGCCACATGTTGGGGGCACACCACCCTGGCCACGAGAAGCCAGTCAGCTGGAAGATGCTGGGAAATGCTTTGCAAGGCTCTGATATTTATTACTTTCCAAATTTATCATGGCTCTGCCTTCCGCCAAGGAAAAATGTGGTTTTGATTTTATCGTTGGTGAGTCCCAAAGCCCCTGTAATGTCTTGCTGGAGGCTGCCTGGGGCCTGGAGGACTTTCTGTGGTAGGACCAAGACTGAGGTCTAGGCTCAGAAGGACATGCTTTCCTGATACTGAGGCCACTGGACACTTCTTGTGGGCTGGCACTCTCCATCGCATACTCTTTAACTGGCATGTTCCCTATATGAAGCCTCTGGCAAGCCAGGATTCATTGTCACATCAAGCACCTGAGCACCAGAAATATGCCAACATCGTTAGCCCAAAGCACCTCCTAGCCCTATTCTTTCAAGGCCAGTAGGATTCTCAGTGGGGAGAGATGAGGGAAGAAATAGTGAAGGCCCAAGTCTGGGTCAAATGAGGTCACAGCCAGGAGTAGCTGCTTCCCCACAGCCATCCAGTTTTCCCTGCCCTCTTATGCCTCTCTGGTACCTTCTCTGAATTAGCTAGTTTGCCATGTCTGTCACCATAATACCCAACTGAAGGAAGGATAGTCATTTTAGCTCCTGTGTGCAGAGAGGTTCAGTCTATCATGATTGGGAAGCCATAGCAGAACAGCCCAGCTCACGGCATCAGGAGAGAGAGATAGAGCCATACAATCACATGCCAGGAAGCTGAGGAGGAAGCAAGAACCAAGGTAGCCACTCCCCAGTGACCATTGCATCCAGTTAGACACCCTTATAAAGACTCAACAGCCTCCCAAAGTAGAGTCAAAGTAGGAGAAAGCCTATGAGACACACTCCAAGTTCAAGCCACACCAGTAACATACCCTTACTGCTTCCTTTCTGTCCTGTTTTTCCTCCCTTTTCCCACCTTCATCATTGCTCTATTCCTCTCTCTCCTTTCCTTTCTCTCCCTGTCATGGTGTCTTAGTGTCTTAGGGGTTCTATTGCTGCGATGAAACACCATGATCAAAAGCAACTTGGGGAGAGTTTATTTTGATTATACTTTTTGTTGTTGTTGTTGTTTTCTGGAACTTGCTCTGGCAGACCAGGCTGGTCTCAAACTCACAGAGATCCACCTGCCTCTGTTTCCCAAGTGCTGGGATTAAAGTCATGCACCTGGCTATTTTGATTATACTTTTATATCATCTTTCTTCATCAAAGGAAATCGGGGGGGGGCAGGAATTCAAACAGGGCAGGAACATGGAGGCAGGAACTGAAACAGAGGCCATTCATGGAAGCATGTTTCTTGCT
This sequence comes from Phodopus roborovskii, assembly GCF_943737965.1. NCBI lineage: Eukaryota > Metazoa > Chordata > Mammalia > Rodentia > Cricetidae > Phodopus > Phodopus roborovskii. The sequence goes on along the minus strand of NW_026125355.1, from coordinate 20,491 downwards.
GGCTTGCTCGACCTGGCTCCCAGGACCATGAACCCAGGTATGGCAGCTTCCACAGTAAGCTAGACCCTCACACATCAATCAAGAAATTGCCCCAAAGGCTTGCCCACAGGGCAACGTGTTGGGAGCATTTTTTCATTTGAGGTTTCTTCTTTCTAAATGACTCTAGGTTATATCAAGTTTACATTAAAATAGACAGCACACATAGTCAGCATTAGCTGCCAACTTGGCATAAACTAGTCACCCGGGAAGAGGAAACCTCAATTGAAAAAAAATGCCTGCATCAAATTGGTCTGTGAACGTACCTGCGGGGTGTTTTCTCTCTCGATTACTGGTCAATGGAGCAGGGCCCAGATCACTGTGTGCAGAACATGCCTGGACAGGTAGGCCTGGGCTCTATAAGAATAGCTAGCTGGGCAAGCCAGAGGGAGCAGGGCAGTAAGTAAGTAGCCTTCCCCCACAATTTCTACTCAAGCTCCTGCTTACATTCATGACATGACTTCCCTCTATGATGCACTATCACCTGGAAATAAACCCTTTCCTCCCCCAAGGTGCTTTGGTCATGGCGTTTATCACAGCAACAGAAAGAAGAGTAGAACCCTTGCCCTCTGCTCTTCTCGATCAAGTCCCCTTGCCTGGCAGCAGCTGTGTCGAGGCCTTCTGGAACCTTGTCTTAGCCACTCTTCCCTTTGTCCTGGCATGCCTCGCTCTAGCCCCTGCTTGCTCCACCTCCTGGCTTCCCTCTGACACCACTGTGCCGTGCTGTGCCACCCACGCTCCTACTCTTGGAGAGATAATACCACTCCATAGTGCGTGTCTGTCTCGGGCAGCCTCAGGAATCCTGTTTCTCTATTCCCTTTCCTCTCCATTAGGGTGGAGGGAGCCTTCCCCAGGGGTGAGGATGTTGAAGTCTACGCTGGATTTTCTACACGAGAGAAAGGGACACCTGTAAAGCACCCCTACCATGGAAAAGCACATGGACTCAAGAGGATGCCTGTGTCATTTCAGGGACTTGTTCCCCAGGAGCTCAGAGAGACCAGGCAGGAAGCATTGTAGTAGAGGAAGAGCTAAGGGCACAGCAGGTATGTGGGACTCCCATAGACTCCCATGGCAACATTCCCCTCCCCGAGTGCTTCCAGAACCTCCAGCTTTCAAGACAAACTGTGGATCTGGGATTTTTTTTTCTATGAAAAAGTCAAGCACAATAATCCAAATTGTTTGAGAAGCTCTCTGCAAGCCAAGTAAAACCAATAGAACAAATACAGCCTGTAGACCATAGTTATGACCCCTATGCAGTATCCCCAATACCTATCCTGAACCAGGACCTCCTGGAAGCTGGCAAGAGGCCCCTCTACCCACACACTACTCTTTAGTCCTACCTCAGTCTTGGGACCCAGCTGTCCCCAGAGCTGTCCCAGCACTCAGATGCCCCACACTGTGTGTAGACTCCAGGCCAGTCAGCATGCTTTCAACCCACAGATCCTTGGCCACTCATCACTCTGCACAGCTGCTTATAAACACATCAGAAGACTGCTGTCAGGTATTAGTGTCTACGACAGCCCCTGAAGAACCCCACTGCTGTTAGAGGGTTTTCTTGGGCTCTTGTCCCTGGTCTTCTGTCGCTGAAGAGCCTCACACACAGCTGCTTTTTGCCTGCTCTCTCTCAGACAGCCAGGGGCATCATACCACAGATGAATTCCACGGCCTCCACAGAAGCTCCCTAGGGGGCTCTCAGTGATCAAGCACAGAAATATCTGGGAGAATAACCAGTTTTGCTTCTCACCAGCTCTGCGAGCGAGGCAGGGGCTTAAGCTCTGTGGGCCTCAGTTTGTCACCTGTAAAACAGAAATGTTACATCCCCAAATTAGATGAAACTATAGAAATCCCTCACCTGCCAACCTTGGAACAGAGAATAATAATGGCTGTACTGCTGATCCCTGTGCGGAAGGCTGCCAGAGACTGTTCTAACCCGCTTGGTGACCTGTGTATCATGGTCACCTCTTGTTCTCCCCCCACCACACCGTGTCTGATACAAAGCTCCATGGACGCTAACTACTGAGCTCAGATGAGTTCGTGCCCAGTCAGAAATTCTAGGCCACTAGAAATTGGGGCCACCCTGGCTGAGACCCCCCTCCTCTGGGCTGAGGCCCCTCTAATCCTTCTAATTTCCTTGTCCTGGGCTTGACTCCTTTCCCTCCTGATCTGCTGTTGGCCCTGGGGTCCAGCATGTGTGGACCGGGAGGCCTGAGCTGTACAAGGAAGCTGGCCCCTCCACTACTCACTGCCTCAATAGAGCTGTCTTCACACCTCATGAGCTCACCACCATGCTGAGTGACATCCCTGGACAGAGGAGAAGCAGCTGTTGTGGGTTCCTGTGTCATCTCGGGGCTGCAGCAGATGTTCTGAGGGCTTTGCTGCTTGCTTTTGAGGGTATCCTGAGTTTTAGTTCCTGGTTCCCAAATAATCCACAAATAATCCCCCTATGGGCCCTGAGGCTTCAGGGCCATGCTGGGGGTACCCTTTCTGTTAAGATGAATGCTGGTCCTAGGCTTGGGCTGGCAAGCACCCCTTCTTTTATGTTTTGTTTTTACATCTAGCTCCAGAGCCCTTCTTCCTGGGGACTGTGCATGACTTTCTCAGGGATGAGCAGAGCTGAGGGGTCCAAGCATCCTGGCTGTTCCCTTACCCCCCACTGTGTGACATCCTGTGGTATTATTAGCACAGAAGGTGATGAGGTGAGGACGGTTTGTCAGCTAGAGGAGCCGGGGCTAGATTACCCTCTAAGTCATGCCAGAGAAGGGCCCACACTCAAAAATGCACAAATGTGTATTCCAGCTGCAGAAGGGCATCCTGAGCCTCTCAGAGACATACTGCCCTCTGCTGGTCTTGCTGAGGATATAGTGCCAACGGGACTCCTCTGCAAGGCCCTGGAAGAAGAGGGAGGATCAGATGTGGGGTGCAGGCATCACTTCCTTGTTCCTCTCTCCCCATTTCTCATGCCTCAGTGACATGTCTCTTGAAGATCCACTCCCCACGGTGTTGGCATTCTGATAGACTGGTCACATAGTTAGCCTAAGTATACAGAAACACCTGTTGTGTGCTCTCCAGGCTCCAGATCGCCTCACCTGGGGAGCAGCTGACTCCCATTTCCCGTGATCAGGTAGTCAGAATCCTCCTGCCCCACCTCCAATGTCCGCCATCTCTTTGGGACTAGCGTTTGATGCTTTCTCCTGGACATGTGACCAGGGAGGGCCCCTAGCAAGTACATTCTCTCCCGCCCCCCATCCATCAAACCTGCTGGCCATCATGCACCCAGTCCTGTGGCCCAAACAGCTCACGCAGGCCAAACTCAGGGACATCTGCTCAAGAAAGACTCGTGGTTCCTCAAAGGAACACCTTGGCTGTCAGTCTTGGCTGGAACAGTGCAGACCCACTGTGAACTAGCTTTGGAAGGGTAGGAGCTGATAAATCCAAGATGAGAGCATACCAGAAGGTTTTTCCCATCATCCGGCCATTGGAGGTAAGGAGTAACACCAATTCCCTGACATACCACTGCACCCATCCCACCAGCAGAAACCCTGGATATCACTTAGTGTCTGCCTCACAGGTTGCCCATTGGCTCCCTTCCCAACAAAGGTGCTCTTGCCTGACAGCCCCTCAAACCCTTGCACATTCACCTGGTTCTTATTCCCTTCCTGTTAAACAGGGATCCCCTGAAGAGACCCCCTAGAGGACTCCCATATCGGGAAGTGTCCCCCTCCCCACAATGTCCAGGGCTCTTGTGTAGGCTCTTGGGGGCTCTGTGTGGAAAGGAAGGATGCAAAGAGAATGCATCCTTTGCCTGGTCCCCAGGGGGAGCCTTTCAAAAGAGTTACATTCACATGGGTAGCTTTGGTTCTTGGGAGGGCAGTGACTGGCCACCAGGGCTATGCGTCCTGTGGGGTGAGACCGGGCAGCCAGTAAGCCATTGTTCATGCTTCATAGCAAAGCCAGGCAGGCCCTTCTTCCTTTGAAGGAGGTAGCAGCCAAATAAGGGCCTGGGATACAGAGTCCTAATGATCCATTTAAGCAGCTCCCCTCAAGCAGAAGTTTCCCACATGACCTTCTAGCCAGGGCCCCAGGCATTCCTGCCTCCACAGCAACTGCAGCCTCCTCTGCTTGGCATTCTGTCCAGCCAGGGCACAGGGGAGGCTCAAAGGGAGGGAGGAGGAGAGCAGCAGAGGATGCTGGGCTTTAGAGGGTGAGACCTTTCCTGTGAGAACTGTTAGCCCTCTGGATCTGGCTCTGCCCCTTTGCAATACACAGAGAAGCTCAGAAGCCTCATCAGGTGGGGGACCACTCATCTATAGCCATGCCATTGTACCTCTTCGATGATGATGCTGCGTGACTCCGGGCAAGTAATAGCAGCTTCTGTTCCCTGAAATCTCCTTACTAATTTACGTTCTGATGACCCATATGTCCAGAAAGAGAGTAGGTTCACACACTGACCCAAATGCAGCTCTGGCCACTGAGGGATGAATTCCTTTCAATGTGTCCTCAGCCGCACCCGCAGCCCAGACTTGAGCTTCCTGGGTCTGGCTGTGCTCTGCTGAGCCTGTCCTGCTACCGTCACCCATGTCTCCTATACAGTGCAGGCTAGTTGCCCTCAGTCACCACAAGTTCCTCATCCATAGATTTAACCAACCACAAACAGAGAAGATTTGGGACACACAGTTGTGTACTGAGTGAGCACACAGCTCTGTCATTCCTCCATCAACTGTAGCCTAACAGCCATTCACATAGCATTTGCATTGTATTTACTGAAAGAAGTCATCTAGAGATGATACAATTATACAGGAGGGGATGCAGGCTCTAGCTAATACACTACCATATAAGGCATTCGCCACCCATAGTCTGCTGTCTGTGTGGAGGGCTGGGCTGCTACCAGGCCTCCATGCACGCAGAGAGGCCTGAGGGGCAGAGAGGCCTGAGGGTGGAGGCCTTGCATAACTCTGGCTTCTAATCTTTCAGACCCCTTCCGGTCCACCCCAGCTCTCTGCCCTTTCCATGTAACCTTCCTACACTGTCCCCCACTCACGATACAACCTGGTCTTCTGCCACATGCTACTCATAGGTCATGATCCCTGAGGCCCTAGATGTCTGCCTAGATGTCTGTCTCAGACCATGTCTGCCTTGGTCTTTGGAGCCTTTGTGTACATGACACCTCCCAAGGCCTTTGAGCCTAAGCACAGGGCCATGTAGCTCACATCTGTTCCCGTATAGTGAGGCCAAACACCAGGCTCCTTGATACTCGGTGGTTGTCAGTTGTCTCTGTTCCTGCTTGCATTCCTGTTTTCATCCCATCCCCCTACTGGACTCAAGCCCGAGAGTTGGAATAGAGTCTGCATTGACACACAACTTAGGTGGCTGCCTGAGGCCAACCTGAGCCTTTTAAAAACTAGAGTCCTAGGTGGTTAGGGCTCTGGAGAAGGAGGAGTGGGGAGGATGATGTGAGGGTTGCTTCACGGTGGCCAGTAACCACTCTCTTCCACGTCGGAAGACTTAGACTAGCCAGGCCAGGCCCACTGCAGCTTGGGCCTCTGCAGTCATGAGTTGGAAACGTTCTCTATAGGCTCATGTTTGAATGGTTCCTCCCTAGCTGGTGGCACCATCTCGAGAGGCTGGGGAACACTAGGAAGAAGAGGTAGGTCATTAGATGAGCCTTTGGTCACACCTGGTTTCCATCACTGCGATTCCTGTCTTGAGCCCCACCCTGGTGTGTCTGGGGCATGCTCCCACAATCACGATGCGAGTTATAGTACCGACACACTGAAAACTCGGAAGCTGGGATCCAAAGTAATATTTCCAACCTTAAGACCGTGGTGTCTTAGTTACTGTTTTCGTGCAGTGTCAAAATCCATGACCATGGCAACTTGTGGAAGAAAGCATTTAATGGGGCCTACCGGTTCCTGACTGTTAAGGCAACGAGTTTGATAGCAGGCAGGCAATCACGCACTAGATACGGAAGTTCACTTCAATTTCCTCCCAAATGTGAAAACTGCATAATATATCACATAATATAACACAGTTAACAGTATGGGATGGCTTGTGTGGGCCATTTCCCTAGTATCGACTATCTGGGCTACACAGGGACAGTGCTTCCAAATCACACGTGGAGACACAGATTCTAAATCAAGAAGAGCCAGTCCCTCTGGGTGGGTATGCCTGGCTGCATCATTTCTGTGGTGTGCAGTAGTACCCACAAGAGAGGGAACTCTAGGAAGGGTGGGAGGATGCTTTCCACTGTCCTCTTGGCCCTGGGAATTTGAAGGCCTCCCTGCCCTTCCATGGGGCAGAAGTGTCCTGTGAGAACCTGTCATGCAGTAGGTGTCCAGCAAGGGCTACTGAGTGCTCACCCACTTGAGGAGTGCTGAGGTTCACAGGCCATTGGTGGATGTGATTCCTGTCTGAGGCCACGGCTCTTTGGCTCATGTGTGTGTCTGCCTCACTGAGGGAGGGAATTGTGTTGGGACAACTGGAAGCCTCTTTTCATTCCTCTGCCAAATGGGCCCCATGCCAGAACTATGATCCAGGGCATCTTTGCCAAGTTTCCAGGCTCCTGTCATGCTACACTCCTACCCTGGGGGAAACCTCTGCTCTGTCTCACTTCTTGTGAGACAAATCAAACTGAATAGTGTTGGCTTGCGTCGAAGATGAAGACTCTTTTCTGTGCATATACTTCTGGGGAGAGGATGAATTCTTAAGGATCTTCTCCATGAGATGCTAGGGGTGGCTCTGGAGGGACCCCTCAGGCACCCATCACTATCCCAAGTGGAATGCCACACAGAGGAACACAATGCCAATAGCCAGGCTCAGAGATAAAAAAGAGACACGTAACTTGGGTCTCTAAAGACCAGTAGCAATTGTGGGTGCAGGACATGCTGCAGCCTGCATAGTGCCCTGAGAGTCGAAGCAGTGGGAGCCACTGTGGATGCTGCAGGGATAAAGAATCGGAAGAGGCAGATCTTGACTCCGTGCTTCTCTTGGGTCCTATCACCTGGAGCTTCCTGGCACATAGAAAACACCCACAGCCACTGGACCTCCCTAAGTCAGTGCAGAGCCTGCTGCCCAAGTACCAGGGTGCATGATAAAGTCAGGCTTGGATGAGAGACTGCTCATACTTGGGGCGTCTGTGTGGTGGGCTGGAGCCTTCTTCTAGAACAAGTTAGTGTCAGATGAAGGGCAGGACCACACACTAGGTGCTGCTGGTAGAAAACTGTGGAGGTTCTCTACCACAATGCGGCACAAAGCAAAGATGCATACCCTCGAAGGAAGGCTCCCCACCTAGAGAGAATGTCCGAGGCAATGGCCATCCCACCAGTAAGGAACGGAATGAGAAGACCCAGTCACAACAGTCCCAGGGGCACAGCACTTCAGGAGAACTCCTGTCACCAGGGGAGAGAATGGTCCTGGGACAGAACATGGCTTCTATTTCCTTTTACTCTGAAAAATAAAATGGCTGACCTTTGCTCCCTTTACCTGTAGGCCTGATGACGTGGAAGCTGGAGGATCCAGAGTGCTCTAGCTCCAGGAACACTTCCTCTTGTAGCTCTCTGTGGGAGTTACCTTCTCACCTCTCAGGGGTCTCTTTTAACAGTTCTACCTCCCCCCTTCTCCAGGCCACACACGATCCCCAAGTCCCTTCCCTACATCTCCATTTCCTCCACAGGATCCTGCATCTATGACACAGTGCGTATTTTATCCATCCTGCTCTGACAACAGGTTATTTTCTCAGTCTCCAAAGCCACATCCCTTCTGTGATAGTTCCCTGGCTCCATCCAACACCTCCTGGGAGGCAATTCACTCTTTGATTTTCATTTTATAGACAGAAAACCTACAGCACAGAGGTGCCAATGACCGGCCGAAAGCAACCAGCTGGCTAGTGGCAAAGCAAGGACTCCACCCAGCCCTCTGTGCTGCCAGGGTCTGTGCAATAAATCTCCAAGTCAGAGTGTCCCTGATAGATTAATATGGTGACCTGCAATGAGGGCTTTGTAAATATTTTTCAAAGGAGTGGATTTAGACCACCTCCATTGAACATACCTACACACTGCAGTGTGAAACTGTTGCTGTGGTAGAACACCAGAGTGTCACCCTCGAGGGGTAAGAAATGCCTTGGAGCCAGTGAAGGCAGTGTGCTCCCTGCCCCACGTTAGTGTCTGCACAGGCAGTAGAGAGTGTGACCTTCGTGCTCAGAAACAGGCACAGAGCACTGAGCACTGGGCCAGGGCTGCCGTCCTGACAGTATCCTTCCACAGTGTCCTTCTACACAGCTCCTGCCCCTTCCCAGCACACCCTAGAAAGTGAAGCCCTCCACCGAGACCTCATGGAGCAGATACCATGTTGTTAGTGGAGGAAGTAAAATGGTCTGATCCCCATGTTCACATGCAGAAGCTGTGTGACCTTGGGGAAATGATCCACATACTCTGAACTGCAGATATCTCCAGCTCACCACTGGGAAGCCTTAGACTCTGTTTGGCACACAGAAGCTGAATACTTACCAGTCCTTTTCGTGTCCACTGAGAGGCATGAGTGGGTCCCTCAGTAAGACCCCTACTTCAAAGCCCATGTCACCCCTCATCTCCAGGAGGCCAGCTGGCATTGGGCTGCATATACAAGGCCAGGGGCAAAAAGTGTCCCTGTTCAAAGTTCCTTGCTTAAAATCCACCTTACAGCAAGTGAAATTTGACAATTCCCTTGGTCATCCAGGGCATCGTATACACAGCTCATAATGTGAGGATGCTTTTCAATGTAAACTCACTGTTGTGCTAAAGATGCTGTTGAGAACTAATCTACATCGGTACATCGCCAGCTGGCCACCAGGATGTCACCAGCAAGAAGGAGTCCTCCCCACCGAGGACTTGAGATCCAGATGTTGTCTTCATGGGAAAGGGAACTTCCTCACACCATCCCTTTAGCAGGAAGCTGGTCCTACAGCCTTGTGTCCGTGTCCACTCCACTGAAGGTGAAAACATCTTAATAAAATGTATTTCCAACAAATAACCTGCCACTGATGTTTATCAACACCAGGCTCTAACCTAGTGCTGAGCTGAGAAAGTAAACATAGCTCTCTTCCCTGCTTCAAAGTGAGGGGGTGAGCTTGTGCAAAGTCCAGTCCATGCCATATGGACATCAGGGAACTCACATGAGGAAGGTGTGTTGCTCAGATTTTTAAATTGTGCGTTCAATCTTTCTGAAATTATCATCATCATCCTCATCAACAACAACAAAGAAAGACTTCTCAGTAAAAGCCACATCAGAGGTAAAATATACCATGTTGCAAAATTGCTTACCCTGTAGCTTAAGACAGCACTAGTTAAGCCTGTATCGTTTTGAGGAAGCCACCTGCTGCCCTGGTGTCTTGCTTAGCATCTGCCTCACACACAGCAGGTAGTCCCTGGACAGCCAATGCCCACATCCCTAAGCGGCTTGGTTAGCCCAGGTGCGTGGGCCTCATGGCACCACACTCTGATGACAGTGTCCCACCTCCTTCCTCCTCCTCTCCCTGCCTCCTCCCTCCTTTTCTCCTTCCTCCTCCGGTTTAGTCCACCATCCTGGATGAACTCTCTGCAATGGATACCAAGTAAGAGGCTGTGCCAAAAGTTCCTGTGTGGATTTGGGGAACCAGTGGTAGCCTCTGTGGCTTTAGCGCCCTGTTGGCTGGATGACTTTTAGCAAAGGCACCTTGGGGACAGTGATGTGCACCTCAAAGACTGGTGTGAGTATCACTAGGCATAGGGGTTAGACAGAAAATGGTTACTGTTGGACATAGTCCTTTAAACAGCCATGGTCTGGGTGGTGGGACCCACTGAGCAGCCATCCCTGCAGACAGGACCTGTGGGGGAGGGTAGGATGGTGGCGCCAGGCTTCACGGTCTCAGGTTCCCCCACCTTGGATTGCTTATGTTAGTGTCGCAGCTCTAGAGCATTATTGCCAGAGCCCAAGAGATACAAAAGGAAACGTCTCCCCCCTCCCCCACAGAATGGTGCTCTGTCCGTAATTAGCACATGTGTCCAGGAGCCTGGGGCTGGGTGGGGAGGGTTTGCCCTGCCCCTGCTGGTTTGTTAGTGCAGTACATTCCTGGGGTGTCCGCACTTAGAGCTTCCCTTAGCCCCTACCCTCTTCAGGCAGCTGTACCCCTCATTAAAGGATTAGCAACATTGGCCACGCAAGGCAGAGAGCTACAGGCCTGCTACAGGCAGCTACCCCATCCCAACCCCCTGCCTTATCAGTGCTCTGGGCAGTGTTTGTTCTGGGAAAACCAAAGCTGGGGCAGGGCGGAAATCATGGATCACTGGTGTCACGAGCTAATTAAAGACTCTGGGGTCAAGTCCAAGGAGGAGGACACAGATTTTTCCCACCCAAGATCTCTCTGGTAGTGCATGGCTACAAGCTGAGAGAGCTGTTGCTGCTGATACCCAATGCACGCACGGGTGATAAATGGGGGCTGTGATGGTACTTTTTTCCATCACAGAGAGGCAGAACTGACCCACCTTGTCACAGGGTATGGCTGCTGAGCTGGCCACAAGTTGGGGAGTATATTTGGCAGCACCCAGGTTCAGCAGCCTCTGCTTTGAGACGGGGAGAGGGGGCATGTATGGGCTGTGGAACTCTCAGATTGGAAAATGAAGTTCCCAGAAAAAGGGCACATGCCTGTGTGAAGATTCTACTGGCTAAGTGGTTAGAACTTCTGTGAGTATTAGCACAGGTCAGGAGCCACGCTCTCTTGGGTTATCTTTAACTTTTTATTTTGTTTGTTAATAATGTTTCCCTTATTTCATTGTATTACAATCAAGTTGTATAATAAATTCACTTTTTATTTTATACATGTATATAATGTATTTTGATCATACCCACCCCTCACTCCCCTCCTCCAACATCCCCTAACAACCTCCCATCATGTCCCCTCCTTACTTCGAACTTTCCTTTTATAATTATCTATTACTTATTTAATCTTTTAAACTACCAAGTCCACTTAGTGCAACCTATACACACCTATATGGGTGTGGGGTTACCCACTGGGACATGAGCAACCTACCAGTGGCCATATTCCTATAGAAAAGTAACTTTCTCCTCCCCTAGCAGCCAGCAACTGCCAATATCTCCTCAGCTAGGGGTGTGGCTTAGGTGGCTGCCCCATCTCCATGCTGCACTTTTTAACTGGCTGGATCTTGTGCAGGTCATGTGCAGGTAACCATAGGTACTATGGATTCGTGAGTGCAATGGCTCCTGGAAGGTGTCAACCTCATTTCAGTGATCCCTGCTCAGGCCCTCAGAGCAGGGAGGGCCATGCTCATACATTACACATGGGCAGAGATAATGCCCCAGGTATGGGTAATGTGTTCTCTTCTCCCCCTCCACTGAAGTCTTTCTGGGGACCTGAGCCCAGTGTGTGATCCCCATGCAGTTCCAATGCAGTCTGGTTGAGCACAGCAAAGATCACTACACAGAACATTCATTCACTTAAGGATGGCCCCCAAAGCTTACTGAAAGCCAGCGAGAGTATGTGTCCCACTTTCCCACCCCAGCAAGGGTGGCCACTGTGAAAGCCAACAGTAACACAAGGCCCCAGCAGCTCCCTGTCCCATTGGTTGGGACCCCTGAACAAAGCAATGCCATCCAATTTGCAGTGATGGTCAGTCATTTCCCAAGACTATGTACGAGCCCATTCAGTACACTTACAGGGCCAGTCACCTCTAGGATCCCAGGATACTTTTTCAGCCCTTCTCAGGAGCAGGTTACTGGAGACAGCCCTATCTGTGGCCCATGACATGCCAGGGGCAAAAGGGCCATGGGACAATTCAGTAATATCCTAGGAGGTCTTTCCCTCCTCTCCTGCAATTCTCTATGCCTAACTTGTGGTGACTGTGTTCCCTCAGTTGGTCACTCAGCTCCTTCTGTCAGGTGGGACCTCACATTAACTGATCATACACTGTTTTCTATAGGAGGCTTTCTGAATATCCAGCTTTCTGTCAATACATCTTCATAAGAAATTAATGTTTGTCTGTTTGTGTGTTGTTCTATGGCTGATCTCAATCCAGCATCACAGAGATGACTGGTTGTGACAGAGACCATAAAACATTCAACATTCATTATCTGACTCTACACAGAAAGTTTGTGTCTCCTAGAAGGTTTACAAACAATTTTAGTTAATCTCCATAATGCCTTTGCATGCTCAACTCTGGTTTCCATTTAAGGGAACTAAGACTTAACAAAGTAATGCATACCCCCAGGGCTCTTGAGAGAGAAGGTGAGAGTCAAGCCCTCATCTCTGTTTCTGAAGTTCACTCTCAGAATTTGTCCTGTCAGAACAAGCTGAGACTTATCTGTTGCCTTCCTTGCCAAGGCCACAGGGACTTTACCCTCTTCCAAACCAGAAAGATGTCTACTAACAAGACCTCAACTTTTTCTTTAAAAACCTTAGTTAAAATTAGGAGGTAAAAGACATTCACCTGGTTATCTCTCCAAAGCCGCTCACCTAGACAACTGGCATCACCCTCTCTTAGGACCAGGCATTAGATACCAATGGACAAGCTGGGTGGCTAAGGCTCATCCCGATGACTCTGGTTCTTTCTCAGGAGTCAATAGGCAGTGAAATCATGAAGTTTTCCACTTACAGCCCTCACATGTTCTAATGATTCATCTTCACAGGTGATCACCTACCCATTAACCTGACTATATTTTAAGTACTCCACAATAAGCCATCTAAGTCAAGAGCCCCATTCCTAGTGGCATTAGGGCAAGTAACAACTCATGGCCATAAAGTTTCCTTTCCTGTGACTCACAAAAGTCACCTCTGCTGAACCAGAGACTGTCTCCTGAAACAGGGTGTATGTGTGTCCCTTCTAAGCATCAGATGGGAGGTACAGGTGGGCGTTGAAATTGTGTTGTGGCTTTAAACACAAAGACCAAGATTAGTCTTCGATGCAAATAGCCACAAGCCTATATCCATTTCCTTATCTATAACATGGAAGAAGACCCTGAGGATAACGACTGTGGAGTTGTGGGGCATACAACACACAGGAAGAATTAGCTTGCATGATTGGCATAGGACCTGTCCATGACAGGTGCTCCCAAAATGGCAGGACTCATCAGCATCAAGATCAACAGCTGCCACCTCAGCTCAGCATCACCATCATCAGCATCAGCACCATCATTAACCTCCCCACTGCCTCCATTTTACAGCCTCCTGTGCTGTGCTGTCAGTGTCTGCTAGCCAGGTTCCTGGACACCTGGGACAGTGATTAAGAAGAACAGTAATGAATACAAATGGTTCCCTGAGCAGCACAGAGGCGGCGGTGGGCGGAGAGGCCTCTCGGCACTAGCCATCCTTGCTCCCTCTGGATGGCTCTGTTCTTCTGCTGAGGCTGGCTTGATGAAGACAGATGATGGCCATGCCTGGGGTGACACCGTACTACAGCAGAGTAGAGCATTTAGTCAGAGTGCTGCTCTCTGCCAGAGCAGAGTAATTGGAGGCAGGTGCTAAGAGCAATTTAAATAAAATGTTGAGTTAATAAGGACAGCTGACAAGGATGTTACAAGTCCCCTGTCCAAGTTTTCAACAGGAATTTGTAGGCAACTTGGAGGCCTGAGAAATGGTGACTTAATTTCTTACATTTCTCTTTTAAGAAGAAAGGAAGAAAGAAAGAAAGAAAGAAAGGAAGGAAGGAAGAAAGGAAGAAAGGAAGAAAGAAAAAACACGTACAGCAACATTTTAAAAGCTTATTTCTTTTCACTTTGGAGATTTAAAAATGATCAGAGAGGCAGGCAGCGTATCTAACACCGGTGATGGAGCTTCCTGAAGGGTCTCCCTGCTGTTTCCACTGTGACTTCCAGTCCCTGCTGCCCTGCCTCCCTACTTGTCCTCTCGCCATCCATCCCTCCTGGCCCGGGTGCACCTCTCATCTTGCACCATGCAGACCACCCTACCACCAGGGCAGCTCTTCTGGAGTGTACATGGCACCATCCTACAGAAAGATGAGCTTTGTCCCCTACCAAGTAGAGCTATGCCACTCAGGACACCACACTAGGTCTCCACAGCTCATGCTTGGCCCTAGGCTTTTTCTCATCACTCCTGGCTCACCATAGCCATTCCAGTATGCTATGAAGCCCTAAAACTTCTAAAACCCATCTAGAGGGCCCACCATCTCCACGTCTTAACGCCCCCTAATGTCCTCCTTCATCTGTTGGCACTCGGGGCTGGAGTGCCTCTGAGCATAGTCACAGCAGGGGAACACCATTGTCTCTAAATGTTCTGCAGATACACAGCTGGCTCTCATCACCAGAAAACTCTGAGATGACAGTGGACTCTGTCAGACACTGCGAAGCCTGTCTAGCAGCATGCCAAATGTACCTCTCGGGGTCCCTCCCATAAGAGGTGCCTGCCTCTCTCTGTACGGTTTGCTACCACTAATCAACAAGAATAGCGCCTCAGTGCTTTTCAGATGACTCGGACAGTGTCTGCAGCCACGATTCTCAGTGCCCGTTGTTTGTTATTACATATCAAAGCTGCATCCTAGAAACATGCAGAGAGAAGAGAGGGGGAGGAGGAGCATCTTATCAAAAGGACAGACAAAGGAAATTGGCCTCCCATGCACTGTCTGGGGAAGGCTGTCTCTGAGTTCCACTGAGGTTTTGTCTTCAGTCGAGTGAAGTCTTGTGGAAACAGGCTATGAACTGTCCACTCCTCTGGCTCCTCACAGAGTCCAGAGGAACCCATCTAAGCACCGAGGGAACCCTCAAACATTCACCAGGCCCTATAGGGAGGACCCTGCTGTGGTTTGACCCTTCCCTGAGGGATGGGGTTAAATCTTGGTGCCAAGTGAGTCCTTGTCTTTCAAGACTGGATTAGTGACCACGGCAATGTGTTGCTCTAGTGTTTGTCTGTTTTGCAGGTACTTACCCACCTGCCTGTTTCTGTGGGGGCTGTCACCGGAAGCCAAGCTGATACTAGCAAAATTTTCTTGGGCATCCTAACCACAAGAACCATGAATTCTTTCTAAATTGCACCTTCAGGAGTTCTCTTTTAGTGGAAAACATCCCAAACCACGTAGGATCAAAACCGGCATTTCTGTGTTATTTCTAAAGTTGGTACCTAACTTCACAAGACACCAAAGGAGAGCTGCTGAGAAGAGCAGCATCTCTAAGGTGAGAAAGACCCTGTGGCATCTTCGAAGATACCTCCCACCCCCAGTCTTTCCAGTAGAGCTGCTGGGCCAGCTGGAGTGGAGCTATCCCCTCCCCCAAGAACAGTGTGTGCACCACTGAGGGGGAATAGTCCCTTATGGTCCCAGCCTGTTCTTTCCTGCTTAGCCATAATTCATTCCTCTCCAGGAGACCTTGTAGAATCCAAGCCACACAGAGGAAGCCTCGAATCCCATCCAGACAGCTCTGTTCCCACTGGTGAAAGTGGCTCTGGGAACACACTTCTGGCAGCCGTGACCACACTGACTTACCCTGAGCTTGAAGCCCAACTCTCTGGCCACGTGAGAATCTCTGCACACAATGTCCCGATCTCTTTCCATCTCCTATTCAAGCCAGAGTTACTCAGTGGAATGCAATGGTGTGAGGGCTGCCTTATGGTTGGCTGGGCCAGGGCTGCACCCAGCTTATCCTCCGTGATCCCCGGGAGCCCTTCCACCTCCCACTGTGCCTCCAGCCTGGCCTCACAGTCCCAGCTCTTCACATCCTTCCAGAAGTTCTACGGAAGTTCACAAGCAACATGTCCTAAACTGAACTCTACAGATTCCTGCAAACTATCTTGTGCTCCAAAGAATGACATCAACGCCAACCAGACCCCACTGCAGGAACCTGGAAATCAGGGCCAATGACATGGCTTAGCAAGTAAAGGTGCTTACCTTAAAGTTAATGACCTGAGTTCAATCCCCAGGTTGAAGGAGAGAACCAAATTCCTGGGACATGCGCCCATACACATATATACAGACTTAAAAAATAAATACATGTAATTTAAAATTTAGAAGCCTGGAAATTATTTGAAGCGCTGATCAACATCATCTGTTCCCAATGATCAGTTAGCTCAGTGCGCTGTCTTTGATCAAACCCAGTCTATCTGCTCCCTACCCTCTATTATTTTCCTGAGTCGGGTCTTCAGTTTCATTTGTCTGGTGTTCTTAACTACATCAGCCTCTGAGTGTCATTTTGTTTTGCTTTCAAGGCAAGCTTTTGTGTAGCTGGAGAGAGGATATAGCCAGAGAGGATGACCTTGAACTTCTGATCTTCCAGCCTCCAGCTCCTGAGTGCAAAATCACAGTGTGAGCCATCAGGCCCAGATTATGTGGTGCTGAACATCCGACCCAGGGTCTTGAGTGCGATAAGCAAGAAATTACCAACTGAGCTGCACCTCTAGTCTTGACTGGCTTTTCTGTTTCTCAGCTGGACCATGTCTAATCCACCTCCAACACCAGCTTCAAGATGATCTCCCTGGAGGTCCAATGTTATCGCACCATTCCTGTCTACACCCTTCAAAGTACCTCATGAACTACAAGGAAAACTCAACATTCATGCTGCAGAGTTAGAAAACTTGAGCACCTGGCTCCAGCCTGTGCCCTCAGATGATGGCCTTTCCCTATTGTGCCCCCTGGCTGCTCTTTTCATTTCCCTATGACCCTCATATTCTGATGTGTGCTTCTCCCTCCCCAGGCTTGAGGACATTCCAGAACAATGGCTCTCAAGCCTGAGTGTGCTTCAGAGTCAGCCATGAGGACTTCATAAAACATTGAGGGCTGGGATCCTTCTGGGTGTTGATGGGTGAGTCAGGGTGTGACCAGGGAGCTTTCACTGACAGTGTCATTTTTTTTTTAATTTTGGTATTTATTTATTTATTTATTTATGTATTTATTTGAGACATGATCTTACTACATAGTCCATGCTGGGCTTGATTTCAAGATCTTCCTTTCTCAGCCTCTCAAGTATTAGAATTACGGGGATGCACCTCCCATGCCCAGCTCTAGGAACACGTTTTCAACGATGCTGATGCCACTGCTGCTGGTCTGGTGGGCACATCAAGAATCTCCATCATAGACACACTCAGAAAGGACTCTGCAAATGTCAAATGAATGGCTGAGTGCACAGGGAGCTGTTGTGGGATTTTGATCTGTTTAGCCAATGACTTTTGGGGCAGCAAGCCCTAAGGCATAATCTTGTCTCTGCCTATGTGACAACTTAAAAGCTGAAGGCCAGGGTCAAGCATGCTCTCTTGCTGTCAAGCTCTCTTATGAGGTGGGTTGGAAGTCAGCTCCCAGCTTCCAGAACCCTGAGCAGAAGTCTGCTGCAGTTCTCTACCTTGTTTGTCATTTGTGAGTGACTGCCCAGTAAATATCTGCTACCCCTTTATTTCAGGCTTTCATGGACTCACAATTGCCATTTACAGGTAGCGCACACTCTTACCCAACAGAAGTTTGAAGCTTATCCCTAAGAGTCTGTTGATCAGATTTCATGCATGTGAGCAGTCTTGGGTGAAACTTCTGAGTAAGTCAAAAGAGTTAAGTGACATCCTGCCTAGCACTGGTCCTATGGACCTGTCTCAGGTTGTATCTGTGGTTAGGGCCCAGCTGTATGTCTTGAGAGATCAACATCTTTCCCAGGCACAGAGGTGGGAATTAGAAGACTTGGGCCTGGGCCTCTGTCTGGATTCCTGTTACATCATTTGGATTCTTTACAGACTACAGAGTTTAAACATCGTCAAAACACATGTTTTTGTGATTTTTCCAATAGCCTTGATTCCTGCTACCATGTCCTGTTCCCAAGCCACTGCCAAGCAACACCAGCACATGCCAGCACACATCTGAGCTCTCAAATGCATACAACATGTCCCTTCTCACTGGGTGGGGCTTGGAAAATGAAAAACAGCCAGTACATGAGATATCTTGAAAATGCCAGCTTCACGAGGCTGCCTAGAAGTGGACAGAACAGCCAGAGACTTCATGAGTCTTCAGGGTCTTAGTACACATAACAAAGACCCCAGTGCTAGCCAGGTACAGACAGCAAATACTAGAGTATTGTCAAGAGTTCTAAACCAGCCATTGTGAGACCCTATATCCAAAGCAAAAGAGAACTGGCTATCTGGAAGGAGGAGATGTCAGAGAAACCATCCCTGCTAGAATATTCCTCTTGGACTACCAGCCCACAGAACATAAAAGTCGGTGGTGGAAGCTGCAGCCCATGGGTAATTGTTTTGGCCAAACTTCACAGATGCCCAGGAGCTTCAGCCAGTGTAGCCCTGCCTACAGGGTAGAGAGCCAACACAATGAGCCTTGTAAACACTGGTTGCACCCACCATGGGGAGTGCTCCTCAGCTCCAGCCACTTAAGGAATCTTCAAAGATTTCTCTTGAGAACCTCAAGCACCCAGACTTCACCAACTTTTTTTTTAATGCAGATGTACACCTAGGTTCCAGGACTCAATTTGTCTTCTCAATGCATTACCCAACACCAGATGACAATGCTGTAACTTGGTCCCTTGGGCTCTGGTCTCCCAGGAAGATGTACTGCATCCGGGTGCTGGTCCCCAAGGATGTGGCATAGCTATGGCTGTGAGAAACTTTCCATCAGCCTCTGAGGTTTCCTCCCCTTGGGACCCTGCCACACCATCCCACAGGGATACTTTACAGCAGGCCACCACTGCTGTCCTCTTGCTTCTGCATTGGGGCCTCTAGGAGTCACTTGGCTCAGGTTGGGCTTCAGGACCTTACAGCAGTGAGCCTTGGTAGTGTCCTGGAAGAAGCATGTGGGAGGTGAGTTCTTATAGGAAGCTGACCACAGTTCTGCCAGGCTGACTGCTTGTCTGGGTATCCACACAGACCACCATCTTTGGGGTTTCATGATTTGCTAAAATTGACTCAAAATACTCAGCAAACAGATCTTCTCATTACAGTTTGTTGTAAATCCAAAAGGCAGAAGGCATGGGACAGTCACTAAGCCAGAGGAAAAGCTCTTGTCGTGTGTGTACCACCAAGAGTCTGTCAAGCCACCTGGCTTTCAGGGTTATATTGGGGTTTTTCCTATTATAGGCATAGTTGAGTAGATCACCGGTCACGTGATGGAATGTACCTTCTATCCCTGCAGTCCTTCTGCAGGTCAGAGATGAGAAGGGGTGAGGACTCAGTCCCCCAAGATTGTCCCTGGTCTTCCTAATGGTCACCTACTTTGGTCCATGCAGGCTATGTGACAAAGTGTCATGGATGGGTGGCTGATGAACAACAGGACTTACTCATGATTTGGTGGCTAGAAGCCTGGCACCACAGTTTCTATGAGAGGCTTCTTTCTGGTTCATAGCAGCAGACATCTTCTCCCTGTGTCCTTGCCTGCTAAAAGGGGAGAACAGAATATACAGGGTCATTTCCAGGGGCTCCTGACACATTCAGAGTGACTCTACCTCCATGACCTAAATAATTTCTCAAAGACACCACCTCATAATCTTCCACCTTAGGTAGGACTCAATATATGAATTTTAAAATGACGTGTATGTGGCAAACAGCACGCTCCTCTCTGTCAGTATCACAGCAGATGCATGAAGCTCAGGCATGCAGACTCGCACTTTGCTCCCACTGCCCAGACAGTCCAGACCCAGAAGAGCCCACCACAGGTTGCTACCAGGGTGCAAAACCAGAGCCTCGGAGGTGGAGGGCCCATGGAGAGTGCAGGTACCCTGTTCCCTCTTCCAAGACACGGAGAGACATGGGGAGAAAGAGGCGTGGAGGGGCAAGGCCACTTTGCTGTCCTTGCTTCAGAGAAGCTTCTGAATTTTTCTGAGGGGGAACTAGGAGGAATTTGGGGTGGGAAGATTGGAAAGGAAGGAGAGGCAATCCGTGGAAGATTCTATGTATACAGAAAAGCGGGGAGAGGATGAGGAATCCAAGCTTGGTATAATTCCATGACTGACTGGCTAAGGTGGACAGAGCAGGCGTCCCAGGCCTCTAGAAAGCCTTGGGACCCAGAATGCCAGGAAGGCTCAGACAGAGAGGAGGGAGCTTCTGTGGAGGTACATTGAAGGAGAAAGTGGGCGCCAGACAAGAGGACACTCGTGTATAGACTTAGGCAGTGAGGGGCTGGGGCCAGAACTTGGCGTGAGCCACATGCCGTGTTGTGGCGCGAGTAAGTCAGCCAGATGTTTGAAAGTATCCTGATGAGAGTCCCAGTACCTGTCCTTCATGTTCTTGCTCTTTCTCCTGGTCATGCCTTCTCAAGGAAAAAATCTAGCGCCCATCAGCTTGATGATGTGGGCCCTCTGTGCCATCCTGTGTTGGGGCAGATGCTTTCCCAAAGACCCAAACCAGAAGTATGTATGCCATGAGTGCTCCCCATCCCTCTGGCTGGCGCGGTTTGGAGGAGAACTTGTGGTTCCTCAGTGACAACCTTTGCCAGAGCCTTAGAAATCACAGAGGGAAGACTGCCTGGCTTGTGGTGACATGTGCAATGGGCTTTCCAGTTGGGGGCTA